>NC_041382.1:548397725-548428685 GCF_002162155.2 Triticum dicoccoides
ACCAGCAAGACATGCGCTTAGTCAGATAGCATTGTCTGCTCTGAAGACCTTGTTTCCACTCCTGATTTTTCCATGACCGTGCCGAATGGCTGACGCACATGAAGAGTAATTGAATGTACTAAAATTGCTGACAAATTTAACACATAATAAATAAATGATGGCATGATATAATTTACATATAAGATGACTGGCTAACCAGGGTGGCATTGCAAAATTCACATATATGATGCCTGGCTAAACAAGATGGCATTGCATGATTCACATATACGATAAAGAAACTAAACAGATGTCATTCACACAAAGCATGTCTAAACTAAGAATATGACATATTTGATGTATAAAGTAAGCAATGCAAGGCACCATATGCATGATATTACCAACATTAGCATGGCAAGTTAGAGCGAAGACCTCAGGGGGTAAATAGGAGTGGTCTTCTCCTTCTGAATCCCCCTTAGAACAGTTATCTTCCTCTTAATTACAATCCGAAATGGGTGGAGGGGGGCTGCCTTTGCGCCCACCATGGAGCGACGTTTGCATGAAATTTTATTGCCACGCAAGGCTCATCTCTTTTGCTCTACATGTTCAGTTCCAGTGTGTACTATAACTGACATGCATAGGAATAAAACATAGTGAGATTATGTAAGGAGCGCATCCACAAATCTAGAGTAATGGTAGCAAACTGTGGATAGACCCAAAACCAATGATAGCAGGCAGATAATAGCTTTAGTTAAAAAATACAGATAATGGCTCCTTTAATGTTTGTTTGCGCCCAACATGAAACTCATAGTAGACACCCGAGATTAACTAGATAGTAGACAGCTAGTACTGATTGCTGCCCCAATATGTACCCCACAACCATTTAAAAACTCAAGTTTTAGCATTAGTTTGGACTTGACTCAGAGTCTAATAGGTGAGCATGATGATAAAGTAGCATGTAATCATATTAAGCGATGCATAACGTAAGCAGACACGGAAGAGTGCAACCTCTCTTGCGGACCCGTGTAGTCCTCAAGGTCATCTGCTCAGCTGATGATGGTAATGCAGTTGTCGTGGCTGTCAGAGGCGGGGAAGAAGATCTGAGGCAGTGAAAGACAGTCTGGAGAGTGGATCCCTGCTGTGGTGAACCCTTCCATCGTTGGAGCAGCTGAGCTGGGGTGGAATACATCGCAGCAGGAGCAGGACAAACCACACAAGGTTTTCTTTGACACATATCTGTAACAGAAGTAATTGTGTACGGGCTTGTTTAAATTTGAGGATTCTAACAAAGCAGGGATAGGAAATAGGCATGAATAGGATAGGAATGCATGTGCAAAACACAAAATTTAAAAACATATGATTTCTACCAATCTAGATGTTTTGTTCACAAGAATTGGAAGATCAGAGGATGCAAAGAAGCATGGTGACATTAAGTCAAACCACAAGAAAATGTATGGTTATAATGCTATTAGGCTACTATCTCTTAGTCTTGTGCTTCATGAATAGGAATTTGAAAAGGAGGACAAGTGGAAATTAAAATTCCTATGGTTTTTATTCAAGGAGAGACTAAAGGAAAAAATCCTATAGTTTTCCTTTGCTCCATTCCATTGAACCAAATGCATGAATAGTAGTACCATAGGAAACTTTCCAATTCCTATATTTTTCCTTCCATTTTCATTTCAAGCACTGGCGATTTAGTAGGTAGGCTTGAGCAAGGAAAATACTACACCCAAAAAAATGTTTTTGTGCTACTTCTACTACTTTGGACCCAGGCCACTTCCCTACTAGCTCAATTCCCAGGCCCATCGACAAATGCACAACTGATCAAACGTGCAGAGATAAATAATGATGGCATTCAAGAGAGTCCATCACGGATAGCTAAGTCGCCTGGTACCTCACTGCTTGTAATATAGTAGGATAAAATAATCGTATTTCACGTTATTACGTGTGCTCAATGGACAATATATATATAACATGTAGAGTAAAAAAGAGATGCAACAAGTGTACAACCTCTTTGGCGAAGCCATGTCAATCTCGGCGTGATTGGGTTGCTCGGTGAGGATGCTCCGGCTGACTTGGCTGTCGAAGGAGGGGAAGAAGATCTTAGGCGTCTAGAGATGGAGCCCGGGGTACTGCTCCGCTGTGATGGAGGGTTTTGTCGTTGGAGCAGCTCTGGTGAGTTGTACGGCGCCGAGGCTGAATCAGGACAAGAGAGACAACGTTAACCTGAGTGGAATTCCAATAGAATCTCCGATAGATGACATAAAATATATAACCACAAAGTGCTAGATGTAAAATACATCAGCCGCTGATCTCTGAACTTAACTGTAGAAACTGAATTTAACTGTCAAAACTGAACTTAACCGTCGAAACTGAATTTTGCTGTTGAAACTGAATTTTCCCTTCGAAACTGAACGCACTAGTAGTAGAAAAGAAGTAGCAGCAGTGCGTGCGAGAGCCGGGGCATCTGGTCGTGTAGCAGTTCATCTTCAACCTCCACCCCTAAGCCGCCAGCCACCACCGGCCAAACCGCCGCCCCCGGCACCCGCGGCCGGCGGTGTAACACCTCGGATGTAACTTTCCATACTTGTAACTCCAACTCTTGCCATTTTCTGCTATGTGATATGATATTCCCTTCATGGTTGGGTGTTTGTCTTCGTTTTGCATTTTTTTTCATGTCATGCATTTCATATCATGTTATCATGTGCATCTCATTTGCGTTCTTGTTCGTCTCATGAATCCGGTCATTTCCCTGTTGTCCGTTTCGCAATTCGACGCTCTCTCATGCACCCGTTGTACCCCTCTAATCTTGTTTCGTGAACGGGAGAAAGACATTCTTGGAATGGGTAGAGATTTGTCGAGTGGTCTTGGTACATCACCGGTAGGCCGCCTGTCAAATTTCGCTCCATTTGGAGGTCGTTTGATGCCCCAACGGTTAACCGGGTAACCGTAAAAGCCCCTCTCTTGTTGCAGCCCAACACCCCTCCAAAACAGCCCACTAGCCCATCTAAACCCCCTCCATGCTCTCCTTCGTTGGATCACGATCGTGTGGGAGAAAACCGCACCTCATTTGGACTCTCCTAGCTCCTTCTACCTATAAATATGCCCCCCTCCAAATTCGCGGATGAAACCCTAAAAATCTTCCCTCTTCACGCCGGACGTGTCCGCCGCTGCCGGACACGCCCACGCCCCCCCCTGCAGTGAATCCCTGCGTGCCATGTGGCTCACCGCCGCCGTCCACCGCGCCGGCCCGCCCCCGGTCCCCTGGGCCCATCCGCCGCCGCCGCCCGCGCCCGCTCCTCCTCGCGTCGCCTGCCCCTACCGTCGCATCGCTGGCCGCCACCGCCACTCACTGCCGCCACTCATCGCCGCCTTCGCCTCCCCGCCTCCCGACGAGCCCCTTGTCGCTGGTGCCCCACCGGATCCGGCCCCGATCTCCGGCCCCGACCTCTTCATCACCAGATCCGGTCGCCCCGGCCACCGGCGACCACCCCCTCGACTCCGGCCTCCGCCCAGAGCTCCCGCCGTCTCCTCCAATGAACCTCGACGTCCGCACGGAACCCTAGATCCGATGTGAGGTTGACACCGAATTTCCTCTAAGTCCTGAAATTCATACGTTGTGATGCCCTGTTCAACATGCTATATCTCCGTGCTCGGTGCTCTGATTCATGCATATGCTATATCAAAATGTTCGTCTCGTGATTCTCTTCATGTTAATTAGTGGCATTTGCTTGCATGTTATTGTCTATATTGATGCCATTATCATTGTTGCAAAAGTGCTATATGATGTTGTCTGCTCAAATTTAACAGAACTTGATGATTTGTCATTTTTATCCTATGAGCATGATGTTTACATGTTTTATGAGCTCCATCATGCCATATTCACAGGGGCGCAAGTCTTGTATTTTTGCGATATATGTGGTGACTAGCACATGCATGCAAAGTAGGCTCCATAATGTTGCTGATTTCAGACACTTAGTGATAGTCCTTTTCCTTTTACATTTTGATGCCATGTAAACTTGTTTCTACAATGAGATCTATGCATGTTTTGAGGTAGATCAGTAAGAGTGCTTTGCAGATGTGGTATTGCTCTATCTATTCATGCCTCTTATTGTAATTATGGAGTACTCTAGCATGTCATTTCCTTTCTCTACGTTTGCTAAATATTATTCCTGGCAGATTGTTAACATAAGATTCAATATTGGAATGGGTGTTGTTAGTGATGCATGTACCCTATTAACTTGCTCTTTCCATGCTTAGCTTCTTGAACATGTATACTTACTGCTAGTTACCTTTCTATGCCATGAAATGCTTTGTAGTGAGTGGCATGATCTTGCAAAGTTGCTATCATGAATCTGTTCCTGCCATGTCATGTTTTCTTGTGTCTCAAACTGTTCATATAACTTGCCATGTTTGCATCGGTGGCACATCATTTTCCTTGCATCTTGGGATGAAGTTTAGTAAGTGAGTTTTGTTCTATGTCTTTAGTACTAGCATGCCATGCCTTTGTTTGCCATGATATGTTCCTGTAGCATGTTGTTTGCAAGCTCTAAACATCGCTTCCTGATGCTGTGTTGACATGATTAGTATTTTTTCTAAGTCTGTGAAGTTGATATTATTTGCATTTTTGCCATGCTATTTAGAGCATGTTCTAGTGAGAACTAGCAGGAGCTCAGTGTTCATGATTTGTAGAGCGTCATGTGTACTTTATGGTCATGTGCTTTGTTGCGATATTGAAGTGCTGTAGCATAGCTTCTTGTTGCATTCTAAGTGCTATGATGCTGTTAATTACAGATTTGCATCATTCTTGTATTGCTCGTCATTTGCAAACCATTCATCCGGTTCCGGTGATCCTTATATCGATTTCGACCGAAGTCACCTCATCTTTCCAGCGGCATACTTGGTTTGCCAAGTTGATGCCTTGATCATCTTTTCCCTTCCGGTGTACCCATATGCATTGCACATCATATCTTGCATTCCATGCCATGTCTTGCATCATGTTGCTTGTGCATTGCACCATGACTGATTATTGTTCCATTGCTTGTGTCCTTGCTTTGGGTAGAGCCGGGAGATGAGTATGTGAATGAGGAACCTGTTGACTACGCTAAGGAAGAGCAAGCTTTCGACAACCCTAAGAACATTGCAGGCAAGATGACCATTACCCTTGATATCACTTCTATCTTTGCTTGCTAGTTGTTCGTTCTATTGCTATGTCGCGCTACCTACCACTTGTTATATCATGCCCCACATATTGCCATGTCAAGCCTCTAACCCACCTTCCCAGCTAACCATTGTTTGGCTAAGTTACCGCTTTTGCTCAACCCCTCCTATAGCGTTGCTAGTTGCAGGTGCCTTGAAGGTTGTTCCATGTTGGAACATGGATATGTTGGGATATCACAATATCTCTTATTTTAATTAATACATATATATACTTGGTAAAGGGTGGAAGGCTCGGCCTTATGCCTGGTGTTTTGTTCCACTCTTGCCGCCCTAGTTTCCGTCATACCGGTGTTATGTTCCTTCATTTCGTGTTCCTTACGCGGTTGGGGTTATGGGACCCCCTTGACAGTTCGCTTTGAATAAAACTCCTCTAGCAAGGCCCAACCTTGCTTTTACATTTTCCTAACAACCTATAACTTCAGCTTGGGTTCTTCAGACCCGAGGGTCATCTTTATTTTTACCCCCCCGGGCCAGTGCTCCTTTGAGTGTTGGTCCGGACCGGGCAACCCTCGGGGCCACCTCGGGGAAACTTGAGGGTTGGTTTTACTCGTAGCTTGACCTATCCAGTGTGCCTTGAGAACGAGATATGTGCAGGTCCTATCGTGATTTGTCGGCACATTCAGGCGGTCTTGCTGGTCTTGTTTTATCATAGTCGAAATGTCTTGTAACCAAGATTCCGAGACTGATCGGCTCTTTCCGGGAGAAGGAATATCCTTCCTTGATCATGAGAGCTTGTGATGGGCTAAGTTGGGACACCCCTACTGGTTATAAACTTTCGAGAGCCGTGCCCGTGGTTATGTGGCAGATGGGAATTTGTTAATATCCGGTTGTAGAGAACTTGACACTTGACTTAATAAAAATGAATCAATCGCGTGTGTAGCCGTGATGATCTCTTTTCGGCGGAGTCCGGGATGTGAACACGGTCTACTGTCATGCTTGAACGTAAGTAGTTTCAGGATCACTTCTTGATCACTTCTAGCTTCACGATCATTGTGTAGCTTATCACCTTACTCTTATTTGTGTATGTTAGCCACCATATTTGCTTAGCGCTTGATCCAGCTCCACCTCATAACCTTATCCTACCCATAAGCTTAAATAGTCTTGATCTCGTGGGGGTGAGATTGCTGAGTCCTCCTGACTCACGGATACTTCCAAAACAGTTGCAGGTGCCGATGATACCAGTGCAGGTGATGCTACCGAACTCAAGTGGGAGTTCGACGAGGACCTTGTGTTCGGGAACGTAGTAATTTCAAAAATTTCCTATGCACATGCAAGATCATGGTGATTCATAGCAACGAGAGGGGAGAGTGTTGTCCACGTACCCTCGTAGACCGATGAAACGCCCTCGATGCGGCTATATCTCCCACGTGTCGAAGCATGACTTAGAGGCATAACCGCATTGAAAGCAATGTCGCAAGTGAGGTAATCTTCACACAACCCATGTAATACATAAGGGAAAAAGATACGTAGTTGGCTTACAATCGCCACTTCACACAATACATGAATAAAGCATTACATTCATCCAGTTACAATCAAGGTCCGACTACGGAACCAAAATAAAAGAAGACTACCCCAAATGCTACACAGATTCCCGATCGACCCAACTGGGCTCTGTTGGGGAATGTAGCAGAAATTCAAAATTTTCCTACGTGTCACCAAGATCTATCTATGGAGAGACTAGCAACGAAGGGAAGGAGAGTGCATCTACATACCCTTGTAGATCGCTAAGCGGAAGCATTCAAGTGAACGGGGTTGATGGAGTCGTACTCATCGTGATCCAAATCACCGGAGATCCTAGTGCCGAACGAACGGCACCTCCGCGTTCAACACACGTATAGCCTGGTGACGTCTCCCATTCCTAGATCCAGCAAGGAGAGAGGGAGAGGTTGAGGAAGACTCCATCCAGCAGCAGCACAACGGCGTGGTGGTGATGGAGGAGCGTGGCTATCCTGCAGGGCTTCGCCAAGCACCACAGAAGAGGAGGAAGAGAGAGGGAGGGCTGCACCAAGAGGCAGAGATCAGATCGCCTCTTATGGGCAGCCCTATGCCTCACTATATATAGGGAGAGGAGGAGGGTGCGCCCCCTCTAGGGTTCCCACCCCTAGGGGGGGCGGCAGCCCTAGATGGGAAAGGGGAGGCGGCCAAGAGGGGAGGGGAGAGGGAGGCGCCCCCTAGGGTGGGCCTTAGGCCCATCTAAGCCTAGGGTTTCCCTCTCTCCACCTCTTAGGCGCCTTGGGCCCTTGTGGGAGGCGCACCAGCCCACTTAGGGGTTGGTCCCTCATCACTCTTGGCCCATGCAAGCCTCCGGGGCAGGTGGCCCCACTTGGTGGACCCCCGGGACCCTCCCGGTGGTCCCGGTACGTTACCGATAAACCCCGAAACTCTTCCGGTGACCAAAACAGGACTTCCCATATATAAATCTTTACCTCCGGACCATTCCGGAACTCCTCGTGACGTCCAGGATCTCATCCGGGACTCCGAACTACCTTCGGTAACCACATACAAACTTCCTTTATAACCCTAGCATCATGGAACCTTAAGTGTGTAGACCCTACGGGTTCGGGAGACATGCAGACATGACCGAGACGTTCTCCGGTCAATAACCAACAGCGGGATCTGGATACCCATGTTGGCTCCCACATGTTCCACGATGATCTCATCGGATGAACCACGATGTCAAGGACTTACTCAATCCCGTATGCAATTCCCTTTGTCTATCGGTACGATACTTGCCCGAGATTCGATCGTCGGTATCCCGATACCTTGTTCAATCTCGTTACCGACAAGTCTCTTTACTCGTTCTGTAACACATCATCCCGTGATCAACTCATTGATCACATTGTGCACATTATGATGATGTCCTACCGAGTGGGCCCAGAGATACCTCTCTATCACACGGAGTGACAAATCCCAGTCTCGATTCGTGCCAACCCAACAGACACTTTCGGAGATACCCGTAGTGTACCTTTATAGCCACCCAGTTACGTTGTGATGTTTGGCACACCCAAAGCATTCCTACGGTATCCGGGAGTTGCACAATCTCATGGTCTAAGGAAATGATACTTGACATTAGAAAAGCTTTAGCATACGAACTACACGATCTAGTTCTATGCTTAGGATTGGGTCTTGTCCATCACATCATTCTCCTAATGATGTGATCCCGTTATCAACGACATCCAATGTCCATGGTCAGGAAACCGTAACCATCTATTGATCAACGAGCTAGTCAACTAGAGGCTTACTAGGGACATGGTGTTGTCTATGTATCCACACATGTATCTGAGTTTCCTATCAATACAATTCTAGCATGGATAATAAACGATTATCATGAACAAGGAAATATAATAATAACCAATTTATTATTGCCTCTAGGGCATATTTCCAACAGTCTCCCACTTGCACTAGAGTCAATAATCTAGTTCATATCGCCATATGATTAACACTCATAGGTCACATCGCCATGTGACCAACATCCAAGAGTTTACTAGAGTTAATAATCTAGTTCACATCACTATGTGATTAGCACTCAATGAATTCTGGGTTTGATCATGTTGCTTGTGAGAGAGGCTTTAGTCAACGGGTCTGAACCTTTCAGATCCGTGTGTGCTTTACAAATCTCTATGTCCTCTCCTAGATGTAGCTACCACGTTCTATTTGGAGCTATTCCAAATAACTGTTCTACTTGGAGCTATTCTAAATTGTTGCTCCATTATACGTATCCGATATCTCTACTCAGAGCTATCCGGATAGGTGTTAAGCTTGCATCGACGTAACCCTTTACGATGAACTCTTTTACCACCTCCATAATCGAGAAATTTCCTTAGTCCACTAGTTACTAAGGATAACTTTGACCGCTGTCCTGTGATCCATTCTTGGATCACTCTTTTACCCCTTGACTGACTCATGGAAAGGCACACTTCAGGTGCGGTACACAACATAGCATACTGTAGAGCCTACGTCTTAAGTATAGGGGACGACCTTCGTCCTTTCTCTCTATTCTGCCATAGTCGAGCTTTAAGTCTTAACTTCACACCTTACAACTCAGGCAAGAACTCCTTCTTTGACTGATCCATCTTGAACACCTTCAAGATCATGTCAAGGTATGTGCTCATTTGAAAGTACCATTAAGCGTTTTGATCTATCCTTATAGATCTTGACGCTCAATGTTCAAGTAGCTTAATCCAGGCTTTCCATTGAAAAACACTTTCCAAATAACCCTATATGCTTTCCAGAAATTCTACGTCATTTCTGATAAACAACATGTCAACAACATATACTCAACATAAATTCTATATTGCTCCCACTCACTTCTTTGGAAATACAAGTTTCTCATAAACTTTGTATACACCCAAAATATTTGATCATCTCATCAAAGCATACATTCCAACTCCGAGTGCTTACTCCAGTCCTCAGAAGGATTGCTGGAGCTTTGCATACTTATTAGCATCTTTCAGGATTGACAAAACTTTCCGGTTGTATCACATACAACCTTTCCTCAAGAAAAACGTCGAGGAAACAATGTTTTGACATCCTATCTGCAAGTTTTCATAAATCATGTAGTAATCGCTAATATAATTCCAACGGACTCTTAGCATCACTATGAGTGAGAAAGTCTCATTGTAGTCAACTCCTTGAACTTGTCAGAAAACATCTTAACGACAAGTCGAGCTTTCTTAATGGTGATACTTACCATCATTGTCCGTCTTCCTTTTAAAATCCATCTGTACTCAACATCCTTACGACCATCGAGCCGTTCTGCCAAAGTCTACACTTTGTTTTCATACATGGATCCTCTCTCGGATTTTATGGCCTCGAGCCATTTATCGGAATCCGGGCCCACCATCGCTTCTCCATAGCTCGTAGGTTCATTGTTGTCTAGCAACATCACTTCCAAGACAGGATTACGTACCACTCTGAAGTAGTACACATCCTTGTCATCCCACGAGGTTTGGTAGTGACTTGATCTGAATTTTCATGATCACTATCATAAGCTTCCACTTTAATTGGTGTAGGTGCCACAGGAACAACTCTTTGTGCCCTGCTATACACTAGTTGAAGAGACGGTTCAATAACCTCATCAAGTCTCCACCATCCTCCCACTCAATTCTTTCGAGAGAAACTTTTCCTCGAGAAAGGACCCGATTCTTGAAACAATCCCTTATTGCTTTCGAATCTGAGACAGGAGGTATACCCAACTGTTTTGGGTGTCCTATGAAGATGCATTTATCCGCTTTGGGTTTGAGCTTATCAGCCTGAAACTTTTTCACATAAGCGTCGCAACCCCAAACTTTTAAGTAATGACAGCTTAGGTTTCTTTAAACCATAGTTCATATGGTGTCATCTCATCGGAATTACGTGGTGCCCCTTTTAAAGTGAATGTGGTTGTCTCTAATGCCTAACCCATAAACTATTGTGGTAATTTGATAAGAGACATCATGGTATGCATCATATCCAATAGGGTGCAGTTATGATGTTCGGACACACCATCACACTATGGTGTTCCAGGCTGTATCAGTTGTGAAACAGTTTCCACAATGTCTTAATTCTGTGCCAAACTCGTAATTCAGATATTCATCTCTATGATCATAGCATAGATCTTTTATCCTCTTGTCACGACGATCTTTCAACTTCACACTGAAATTACTTGAACCTTTCAATAATTCAGACTCGTGATTCATCAAGTAAATATACTCAACATCTACTCAAATCATCTGTGAAGTAAGAACATAACGATATCCACTACATGCCTCAACACTCATTGGACTGCACACATCAAAATGTATTACTTCCAACAAGTTGCTTTCCAGTTCCATTTTACTGAAACCGAGGCTTTCAGTCATCTTGCCCATGTGGTATGATTTGCATGTCTCAAGTGATTCAAGAATCAAGTGAGTCCAAACGGTCCATTTGCATGGAGTTTCTTCATGCATATACACCAATAGACATGGTTCGCATGTCTCAAACTTTTCAAAAATGAGTGAGTCCAAAGATCCATCAACATGGAGCTTCTTCATGCGTTTTATACCGATATGACTTACGTGGCAGTGCCACAAGTAGGTGGTACTATCATTACTATCTTATATCTTTTGGCATGAACATGTGTATCACTACGATCGAGATTCAATAAACCATTCATTTTAGGTGCAAGACCATTGAAGGTATTATTCAAATAAACAGAGTAACCATTATTCTCCTTAAATGAATAACCGTATTGCGATAGGCATAATCCAATCATGTCTATGCTCAACGCAAACACCAAATAACAATTATTAGGTTTAACACCAATCTCGATGGTAGAGGGAGCGTGCGATGCTTGATCATATCAACATTGGAAACACTTCCAACACATATCGTCAGCTCACCTTTAGCTAGTCTCCGTTTATTCCGTAGCTTTTATTTCGAGTTACTAACACTTAGCAACCGAACCGGTTCTAATACCCTGGTGCTACTAGGAGTACTAGTAAAGTACACATCAACACAATGTATATCCAATATACTTCTATCGACCTTGCCAGCCTTCTAATCTACCAAGTATCTAGGGTAATTCTGCTCCAGTGGCTGTTCCCCTTATTACAGAAGCACTTAGTCTCGGGTTTGGGTTCATCCTTGGGTTTCTTCACCAGAGCAGCAGCTAAATTGCCGTTTCATGAAGTATCCCTTCTTGCCCTTGCCCTTCTTGAAACTAGTGGTTTCATCAACAATTGATGCTCCTTCTTGATTTCTACTTTCGCGGTGTCAAACATTGCAAATATCTGAAGGATCATCATATATGTCCCTGATGTATTATAGTTCATCACGAAGCTCTAGTAGCTTGGTGGTAATGACTTCGGAGAAACATCACTATCTCATCTGGAAGATCAACTCCCACTCGATTCAAATGATTGTTGTACTCAGACAATCTGAGTGCAAGCTCAACAATTGAGCTTTTCTCCCTTAGTTTGCAGGCTAAGAAAATCGTCGGAGGTCTTATACCTCTTGACGTGGGCACAAGCCTGAAATCCCAATTTTAGCCCTCGAAACATCTCATATGTTTCGCGACGTTTCAAAAACGTCTTTGGTGCCTCAACTCTAAACCGTTTAACTGAACTATCACGTAGTTATCAAAATATGTATGTCAGATGTTCGCAACATCCACAAACAACGTTCGAAGTTCAGCACACTGAGCGGTGCATTAAGGACATAAACCTTCTAAGAAGCAATGAGGACAATCCTAAGTTTACGGACCTAGTCCGCATAATTGCTACTATCAACTTTCAACTAATTTTTCTCTAGGAACATAACTAAACAGTAGAACTGAAGCGCGAGCTATGACATAATTTGCGAATACCTTTTTTGACTATGTTCAGGATAAATAAGTTCATCTTATGAACTCCCACTCAGATAGACATCCCTCTAGTCATCTAAGTGATTACATGATCCGAGTCAACTAGGCCGTGTCCGATCATCACGTGAGACGGACTAGTCAACATCGGTGAACATCTTCATGTTGATCGTATCTACCATACGACTCATGCTCGACCTTTCGATCTCTTGTGTTCCGAGGCCATGTCTGTACATGCTAGGCTCGTCAAGTCAACCTAAGTGTTTCGCGTGTGTAAATCTGGCTTACACCCGTTGTATGTGAACGCTTGAATCAAACACCCGATCATCACGTGGTGCTTTGAAACAACGAACTGTCGCAATGGTGCACAGTTAGGGGGAACACTTTCTTGAAATTTTAAAGAGGGATCATCTTATTTACTACCGTCGTTCTAAGAAAATAAGATGTATAAACATGATAAACATCACATGGAATCAAATAGTGACATGATATGGCCAATATCATATTGCTCCTTTTGATCTCCATCTTCGGGGCTCCATGATCATCATCGTCACCGGCATGACACCATGATCTCCATCATCATGATCTCCATCATCGTGTCTTCATGAAGTTGTCTCGCCAACTCTGACTTCTACTACTATGGCTAATGGTTAGCAATAAAGTAAAGTAATTACATGACGTTTATGTTGATACGCAGGTCATAAATAAATTAAGACAACTCCTATGGCTCCAGTCGGTTGTCATACTCATCGACATGCAAGTCGTGATTCCTATTACAAGAACATAATCAATCTCATACATCACATATATCATTCATCACATCCTTTGGCCATATCACATCACATAGCATACCCTGCAAAAACAAGTTAGACGTCCTCTAATTGTTGTTTGCATGTTTTACGTGGCTGCTATGGGTTTCTAGCAAGAACGTTTCTTACCTACGCAAAAACCACAACGTGATATGCCAATTGCTATTTACCCTTCATAAGGACCCTTTTCATCGAATCCGATCCGACTAAAGTGGGAGAGACAGACACCCGCCAGCCACCTTATGCAACTAGTGCATGTTTGTCGGTGGAACCGGTCTCACGTAAGCGTACGTGTAAGGTTGGTCCGGGCCGCTTCATCCCACGATGCCGCCGAATCAAGATTGGACTAGTAACGGTAAGCATATTGAACAAAATCAATGCCCACAACTACTTTGTGTTCTACTCGTGCATAGTAACTACGCATAGACCTAGCTCATGATGCCACTGTTGGGGAACGTAGCAGAAATTCAAAATTTTCCTACGTGTCACCAAGATCTATCTATGGAGAGACTAGCAACGAAGGGAAGGAGAGTGCATCTACATACCCTTGTAGATCGCTAAGCGGAAGCGTTCAAGTGAACGGGGTTGATGGAGTCGTACTCCTCGTGATCCAAATCACCGGAGATCCAAGTGCCGAACGGACGGCACCTCCGCGTTCAACACACGTACAGCCCGGTGACGTCTCCCATTCCTTGATCCAGCAAGGAGAGAGGGAGAGGTTGAGGAAGACTCCATCCAGCAGCAGCACAATGGCGTGGTGGTGATGGAGGAGCGTGGCTATCCTGCAGGGCTTCGCCAAGCACCACAGAAGAGGAGGAAGAGAGAGGGAGGGCTGCACCAAGAGGCAGAGATCAGATCGCCTCTTATGGGCAGCCCTATGCCTCACTATATATACGGGAGAGGAGGGTGCGCCCCCTGTAGGGTTCCCACCCCTAGGGGGGGCGGCAGCCCTAGATGGGTAAGGGGAGGCGGCCAAGAGGGGAGGGGAGAGGGAGGCGCCCCCTAGGGTGGGCCTTAGGCCCATCTAAGCCTAGGGTTTCCCTCTCTCCACCTCTTAGGCGCCTTGGGACCTTGTGGGAGGCGCACCAGCCCACTTAGGGGCTGGTACCTCATCACTCTTGGCCCATGCAAGCCTCCGGGGCAGGTGGCCCCACTTGGTGGACCCCCGGGACCCTCCCGGTGGTCCCAGTACGTTACCGATAAACCCCAAAACTCTTCCGGTGACCAAAACAGGACTTCCCATATATAAATCTTTACCTCCGGACCATTCCGGAACTCCTCGTGATGTCTGGGATCTCATCCGAGACTCCAAACTACCTTCGGTAACCACATACAAACTTCCTTTATAACCCTAGCGTCATCGAACCTTAAGTGTGTAGACCCTACGGGTTCGGGAGACATGCAGACATGACCAGACGTTCTCCGGTCAATAACCAACAGCGGGATCTGGATACCCATGTTGGCTCCCACATGTTCCACGATGATCTCATCGGATGAACCGCGATGTCAAGGACTTAATCAATCCCGTATGCAATTCCCTTTGTCTATTGGTACGATACTTGCCCGAGATTCGATCGTCGGTATCCCGATACCTTGTTCAATCTCGTTACCGACAAGTCTCTTTACTCGTTCCGTAACACATCATCCCGTTATCAACTCCTTGATCACATTGTGCACATTATGATGATGTCCTACCGAGTGGGCCCAGAGATACCTCTCCGTCACACGGAGTGACAAATCCCAGTCTCAATTCGTGCTAACCCAACAGACACTTTCTGAGATACCCGTAGTGTACCTTTATAGCCACCCAGTTACTTGTGACATTTGGCACACCCAAAGCATTCCTACGGTATCCGGGAGTTGCACAATCTCATGGTCTAAGGAAATGATACTTGAGATTAGAAAAGCTTTAGCATACGAACTACACGATCTAGTGCTATGCTTAGGATTGGGTCTTGTCCATCACATCATTCTCCTAATGATGTGATCCCGTTATCAACGACATCCAATGTCCATGGTCAGGAAACCGTAACCATCTATTGATCAACGAGCTAGTCAACTAGAGGCTTACTAGGGACATGGTGTTGTCTATGTATCCACACATGTATCTGAGTTTCCTATCAATACAATTCTAGCATGGATAATAAACGATTATCATGAACAAGGAAATATAATAATAACCAATTTATTATTGCCTCTAGGGCATATTTCCAACAGGCTCCACTACTGATCAACTGGAAATGGAACAACACAAAGAACGAGATCTTCATAGAGCTCCGCCTTGAGCTCGGTTGCATCACCTGCACGGTTCAACGGCACCTGCAAGCTGGTTTTGGAAGTATCTGTGAGTTACGGGGACTCAGCAATCTCATACCCTCGCGATCAAGACTATTTAAGCTTATAGGAAGGGCAAAGGTTTGATGTGGAGCTGCTGCAAGCGACTAGCATATATGGTGGCTAACATATGCAAATGAGAGCGAGAAGAGAAGGCAAAAGCACGGTCGAGAAACTATGATCAAGAAGTGATCCTAGTACAACCTACGTCAAGCATTACACCAACACCGTGTTCAGTTCCCGGACACCGCCGAAAAGAGACCATCACGGCTACACACACGGTTGATGTATTTTAATTAAGATCAACTTTGGGTTTTCTACAACCGTACATTAACAAATTCCCATCTGCCCATAACCACGGGCATGGCTTTCGAAAGTTCAATCCCTGCAGGGGTGTCCCAACTTAGCCCATCACAAGCTCTCACGGTCAATGAAGGACATTCCTTCTCCCAAGACAATCCAATCAGACTCGGCATCCCGATTACAAGACATCCTTGACAATGGTAAAACAAGTCCAGCAACACCGCCCGAATGTGCCGACAAATCCCGATAGGAGCTGCACATATCTCATTCTCAGGGCACACTCAGATGAGCGCTCCATACAACTAAAAGCAAACCTCGAGTTTCCCCGAGGGGGCGCTGCATAGGGCTCTAGCTTGTACCAACTCTCAGAGGAGCACTGGCCCGGGGGGGGGGGTTAAAATAAAGACGACCCTCGGGCTCGCGAAAACCCAAGGGAAGGTTATAGGTTGTTAGTGCAAATGGTAAAACCAAGGTTGGGCCTTGCTGGAGGAGTTTTATTCAAGCCGAACTCTGAAGGGATTCGCATTATAACCCAACCACGTAAGGAACGCAAAATCCGGGAACATAACATCGATATGATGGAAGCTAGGGTGGCAAGAGTGGAACAAAACACCAGGCATAAGGCCGAGCCTTCAACCCTTTACCAAGTGTATAGATGCATTAATTAAATAAGAGATATTGTGATATCCCAACAAATATCCATGTTCCAACATGGAACAAACTCCAATCTTCACCTGCAACTAACAACACTATAAGAGGGGCTGAGCAAAGCGGTAACATAGCCAAACAATGGTTTGCTAGGACAAGGTGGGTAGAGGCTTGGCTTAACAATATGGGAGGCATGATAAGCAAGTGGTAGCTGTCGTAGCATAGGCATAGCAAAAGACCGAGCAACTAGCAAGCAAAGATAAAAGTGATTTCGAGGGTATGGTCATCTTGCCTAAGATCCCGTAAGGAAGAAGAACGAGTCCATGAAGAAGAAAAACGAGCGTAGCCAACGGATCCTCACAAACGCAATGTCACTAGATTACCGAGAAGAAGTACACCGGAAAGAAAGCAAACAACATGGTAAACAATCATCACATAAGCATGGCACGAGCCACAAACAAGTATGATGCATGTCCGGTTTAATGATACATGGCATGGCATGGCAAAGTGCACAAACAATCCTACAAATTAAGTGGAGTTCAATATGCAATGGAGTTGCATATTGAAGAAAACACCACATGACTTATTTAGTTCTCTCTCGTTTATGTACCCAACAATATTAAATATTGTGAGCATGGCAAGAGGGTGAAGCATAAGAAAACTACCTATCTAGGCAAGTTTAAATGAGGCTGGAACAACAAACAACATGTCCGGAAAAATCCCCATGTGCAATTTAAGGATTTGGTACTGTTCTGCCCTAAACATAATTTTAGAGTTGTGAAACATGCTAGATGTGTGCATCATGTTAAACTAGACATTTTCCACCCCATTTACATATAAAGTTTGTTAAAATCCGAGCTACGGTTATTTAGTTATGAAATAAATCATTTTAGCATGGCATAGGAGCAAATATAACCAAACAACATTTTAAACATTTCAAACATGCACGAAAGTTGAATATTATGAATCTAGATGCAAATCTAAGCATTTTTCACATTTGGAGTTTATACATATGATGCATAGATCATGAGTTATAAAATGCATGAAGACAAGGGACTAAACTATAAACTGGCAATTTCCTGGATAAATGGGAAAATCGCTATGCGGAAAAAAATACAAGACCCGGGCCGAATCTTAGGCGGCCCAACAGTGCAGGGGAGCTCGGGCTGCTCACATCGGGGCCAGAGGAGAATATGGGCCTACTGGGCTGGCAGATCTGGCTGGAGAGGTCTGGGCCTCAGTGCTGGAAGGGAGGCAGGCTGACGCAGCGGCTCGGGTCAACGCGGGTGCAGCGAAGGCGCTGACTGCGGGTGCACCGCGCGTTTCTGAAGAAAACAAACAGGGGACAGGCGCGGCGGCAGCTGGGCTTGCGGCGGCGCAAGATCCGGCCGGTGCTTGCCATATCCGGCGCGGAGGAGGACGGGAATGGAATCCCGATGGACCTAGGCAGGTCGGGGATGGCAACAGAGGAGCTCCGGGGCCACAACGACCTCTTGTGATTGCTGACAGAGGCGAGGCGTGGAGCGAGGTAGAGATGGGGCTTCAGGTTCGGGCAGCCATGGTGGGGAGGCGACGACACGGACCCGGCGGGGACAGGCCGGAGATGGCAGCGGGGCGACGAACGGGCATAGTGCGGCGGAACTACATCGGTGGATGCGGCAGCTCGACTCAAGCAGGGCGCCATGGCTCCAGGAACACATCAGGGCAACAGAGGTGCAAGAGTGGTCAACGCACGTGGACAGGCGAGCGGGGAAGGCGAGGGGCAACATAGACGACGCTCGCAGAGGCAAAGCTTGAGCGCGAGCTCGCTGTCAACGGGAAGATGGCGCAAAGCAGGGCTCCGGCGGCACGGGGAGTTGGCGAAGGAAGCGGCGAGGAGAAGACTCCGGCGAGGTTGGTGCTTCTCCTGTTCGTACCACGTACAGAGATGGAGAGGGAGTTGAGAGAGAGGAGGAGAAGGAAACGGGAAGGAGGAAGGGGAGCAGAGGGGCGGCCTGGTCCGGTTACCTGCCGGACGGCGACGAGGAGCTGCAGCATGACCTGGTGCTCCGGTCGGCGTGGCCAAGGAAGGCAGAGACGGCAGGGAGGGGTGGTGCTGCGGGAGGACGACGGGGCCGAGCAGAGGAGATCGACGGGGCTGGATCGATGGTTGTATCGCGGAAGGTGGTTGGCTGCGGGGTTTCCATGATTGATGGGTTGGATCGATGGAATTGGCTGGTTGTGGTTGGCCTGATCTGGAAAACAAGGAGGAAAGTGACGGCTTCGGTTGGTGGTTTGGATCGGGAGGGGATCCCAAGGATGTGGAGATAGTGGGCTGGCGGCGGCGGAGGATGGGACAAGATTCCTAATTTCTTGGGTTGCCCACTATTTATATTGCAAAGGGATTAGGGTAGAGGCTAACTCGTCCCTCCGATCGCAATCGGACGAACGCGAATAAAATAGCTAGGGAGTCTAAAAAAGAAAAAGGTGACGTTTTGTAGATGTTTGGGGATGATCCGGACCCAACGGTGACGACTGCCTGGGTCAGGTTCGGAACAACTTTCGGGCGCGTGCGCGAGGAGGGTCGCGGGATGACGAGAGAGGTTAGGTAGGGCCTGGCGGTAGGTAGTGGACTGTGCAGAAGGCCTCAGGCTGAGAAAAGAGAAGAGAGAAGGCCCGGCGACTGTTTCCGGAGACTGAAAACGTTTGACGTCTTACCGACTATACTGTTGCTATAGTTAATCGTTGGGGCGTCAAACGAACTCCGAATGCGATGAAACTTGACAGGCGGTCTATCTACACTATAATAAGAACACACGCCAACTTTCATCCCATTCCAAGAACATTTTCCGGCCACTTATAAAATAATATTTCAGACGTGCCGCGGGCGCATGCAAGTGTGTCTGGGCTCAGAACGGACAACGAAGGAACGAGGGGACCGGGACGGATGCAAGTTTTGAAAACATGCAGATGCAATGCGGATGATGACATGGCAAGAAGCGACACACAAGCGAAAGGCAAGGCAACAACAGCGAATAACCGGAAGACACCTGGCGCATCAGTCTCTGGGCATCACAACACTCCACCACTACGAGAGGATCGCGTCCCGAGATCTAGAATGGCACCGGAGGGAAAATGAAAGAGGAAGAGGAGAGGTAAACTAAGTTGCTTCTTTGACAAACGAGTGAGACCAAAGAACCTTGAAAAGGTTAAGCCATTTCGGGAAAAGAATACAATGGAGATGACGAAGCTGAAAACACTCCGTTAGAAAAGAGGAACAAGGGAGAACAACTTCGGGCAGCACTCCGATTGAAAAGAAAAAGAATTGAATAAGAACTTGATAAGATTAGAAGATACTTGATGAAATCACAACACACTGCCTCCGGAACTATTGAATGAATGGAACAAGGGGTAAGAAAGATCTTAGACAGCAATCCGGTTGAAAATAGTTGCAAGGCTTGATAAGGCGAAAAGAACTTGAGCAAAAGGGCACAACACTCCGGTTAAATGGATAGGCATGAAAATAACATGATCTTTGATAAAACGAGATGATGGGTTGAAGAGAGCAATATCACAATGCCTCCGGAAGAAAAGAATAGAAGTTAGATCATTGGACAAAAGAACGGAGAAAAAACAACATCTTGTATGCCCGATGAGCTTGAAAAGCATCTTTAGGAGTAGGGTCAAACGGAATTGTTGGCAAAAACACCAACGAAAAGAACAAGGATGTAGAGGACTTATGGAAAACATCTCGAAATTATGAGGTGAAATTCTGCCACTACTGGAAACAATAGATTGGATTGATATAAACAAAGAGACGAGACTATCTCGCCGGGAGGATAAATTAAGAACTTGGGTCACTTATAAGCACCATTCATAGCAACAGCCCTTAGGGAAGGCTTTAGGTGAAAATATAGCCCAAGATAAATCCAAGGACGAGATTGATGGATTTAAAATACCTCATTCTTAACAACATGTGAATCATGAAACATGAACTCAAATTATCAAGAATGACATAATACCACCTCCAATGATATGGTAGAAAGAATTGCACTCCGGATTGCAAGAAGAAGAAAACTTGAAGTATATCTTGGCGGATCATAGCTTCGAGAGATATCTTGAAGAACAATTGAAGAATGAAAAAAATCCTTGATGAACCACCATGAGGAACTCCGGTAATAAAAGGATGATCAAACAAAAGGAAAGAGAAGTTGAAGACACAAGCTGAAACCTTGTAATGATTTATAAGGATCTCCGTCGTGAGATAAAATGGAAAACCTCAGAACTTCGGAAAAGAAAGATGAAACAATTGAAATAGAGAATTTTAAGAACCTCCAGAATAAGGAATTAATCATTATGATGAAACAAGAATAAGAATTACATTATGCTTATCCTTCACCAATTAAATTGATGACCAACAATGAATTTGGCACACTACTTATTCACGTAGTAAGGATTAAGATAGATATAGCGCAAACTAGAGAAGGTCTTCAACGAATCACCGGTAGGATGAAACAACGAATGAATTAATATGATAACCATGGAAGAGAGATCTTGAACAAACCACCGTAAGAATTGAAAAGGAACGAATAAAACATGAGAAAACACCGGGAAGGATCAGCAAATAAACGAAGATGCTTGAGAGAATTTACATCCATGAGAACGAAGAGATTACGAGCTGATTAGAGAATCCTTGATTTAAAGCACCGGTATCATTGGAGAATGATAACTGAAATCTGAGAATGAAAAAACCTGAATTGATGGACTCCGGATAACAAACTGAGAAGACTCTTGAATTGCTCCGGATGGGTGAAAAGAATTCCCACAATCGAAAATAATTATGAGAGGATGGCAACAAGCTAGAATCACGATTGTTGAAGAGAATGGAGCAAGATTAAGGAGAAACTCTTCTTCGGTCTTCAAAATCTGAGAATGACGATGAGAAACACCACCAAATTGTTGAGATACTCCGGGATGAAAATTAGAAAGGTTGAGCCAACGATGAAAGGAATTTGAAAGATCTTGGAGAAATACATATGACCCATAATGAATCATTCTTATGTCAAACTTCAAAAAGAATTTGAGGAAAGCTCCGGTAAAATTAGAAGAGTCAGGTAAGATCCTGGGAAAGACCTGTGGGTTAGGGCCCACTCAAGAGAAAAAAAACACCGTTACAAAGATTTGAAGAGAGAGAGAGATAGCACCAGTTGAATTAAAAGGCTTGAATGAGATAACATCCTCGAAAGATCTTGAACGAGAGCAGAGTGTGGAAACATGAATCTTCGAGATATCTTGAGCACTCCGGAACAATTGAATAGCGAGAAGTGGATGATTACGAGGTGCACCGGCATAAGAAAAGCATTGGGCAAAAAGAAAAGACTATTCTCAATACCAAAGCTTGAATTGAATCCACCGGAGAAGGAAAAGAATGAAGAATGATGAACTTGAGGTTCCGTTAGGATCTTCATGAGAATCACCGGGTAAGGACATTGATTGAAAAGAAAGAAGAGGCTTCACAAGAATAAGATGGATAGTTGATTAAGAATTCCGAGTCTCGAAGAAAAGGGGTGGGTGGGCGGGAAAAACAAAGTGAACTTGGAGACAGATGAAACAAACACCGTTGAGAAGAACTGATACTTGATCTTGCGGATGTTGAAATGATCGGATCCACTTGAAGAGAAACACACCGGTTGAAAAGGATTGACAAAACAATCTCGATGATCAAGAATGATTAGTATTCGCATAGAAGTATGAGAACACTGCTTGGGAAAGGTATGGAATCAACATTTGACTCTGAAGCAACTCGAATACCACAATTCGAAACAAAACAAAGGATTGGCTTGCAAAATAAACTGGAACAAACATATGATAGAGACTTCGTCCGAAGTTTTTGTGGTGGGGCCTACACGGGCTCGATCGTACAACACCATCATGTACAAGGCAGTGCACATGACATACGAAGCGTCCCCGAGTCAGCATAGCCAAGGACTCTTTAAGACACAACGAGAGCACTGTAAAACCAATCATGGATAGCCGGACCACTAGATGTCGAACCCCAATTTCATATCATACATCTGTCGAAAAGAAATCCTAAGAGCTACTTGAATTCCCACTTATAAACTCCCGAATTTTTCCGGTTATGCAATCAGGTGTTGCGGATACAGGGGAAGCATAATATCTCACCCAAACTAACAAATCCTACATCCAGCTGTATCCATCCTTCAACACATAACCAAGAAACCTTCGGAAATCGTTTACCTCAACCTTCGAAAAGCATCCGTTATACGAGTTATGGCAATACTCCCGAACTCCCGCCCTAGTACTGGGTGGCGTTGAGGTTATCTCACCAACAACTGCATAAAAGAGATTTTCGATGTCGGCGAAACTAAACTCAGGTATTCCAGAACTGCAACGATAAAATTGTGACGACAACACCTTGAAGCTCAACTCCCCGGGACACTGCCACAATCCCTAAATGTCAGGAGGCACCAAGAACAATATTCTCATCACGAAACCATCGGAACGATTCCAAGATACCCGCGTGATCCTAAAAAAAATTTCAGTGAAATTTGAGAAGAGAAGAGTCAAAACTCTACGTCAGGATGCCTCACCAGAGCGACGAAGGGACTGAGGAGTAAAAAGAATTCCTAGTCTCTGACATATATAATTCCTAAATGACTCAAAACATTTCTAGACTCAATAACGCCAGCGATTCGATCAAGCAGGGGGCTCGTAAGGTCGGGGAAGGCTCTGATACCAACTTGAAATGCCCTCAATGCGGCTATATCTCCCACGTGTTGAAGCACGACTTAGAGGTATAACTACATTGAAAGCAATGTCGCAAGTGAGGTAATCTTCACACAACCCATGTAATACATAAGGGAAAAAGATACATAGTTGGCTTACAAACGCCACTTCACACAATACATGAATAAAGCATTACATTCATCCAGTTACAATCAAGGTCTGACTACGGAACCAAAATAAAAGAAGACTACCCCAAATGCTACACAGATCCCCGATCGACCCCAACTGGGCTCCACTACTGATCAACTGGAAACGGAACAACACAAAGAACGAGATCCTCATAGAGCTCCGCCTTGAGCTCGGTTGCGTCACCTGCACGGTTCAACGGCACCTGCAAGCTGGTTTTGGAAGTATCTGTGAGTCACGGGGACTCAGCAATCTCATACCCTCGCGATCAAGACTATTTAAGCTTATTGGAAGGGCAAAGGTATGATGTGGAGCTGCAGCAAGCGACTAGCATATATGGTGGCTAACATATGCAAATGATAGCAAGAAGAGAAGGCAATAGAACGGTCGAGAAACTATGATCAAGAAGTGATCCTAGTACAACCTACGTCAAGCATTACACCAACACCGTGTTTAGTTCTCGGACACCGCCGAAAAGAGACCATCACGGCTACACACACGGTTGATGTATTTTAATTAAGATCAACTTCGGGTTTTCTACAACCGGACATTAACAAATTCCCATCTGCCCATAACCGTGGGCACGGCTTTCGAAAGTTCAATCCCTGCAGGGGTGTCCCAACTTAGCCCATCACAAGCTCTCATGGTCAACGAAGGATATTCCTTCTCCCAAGACAATCCGATCAGACTCGGCATCCCGGTTACAAGACATCCTCGACAATGGTAAAACCAGTCCAGCAACACCGCCCGAATGTGCCGAAAAATCCCGATAGGAGCTGCACATATCTCGTTTTCAGGGCACACTCAGATGAGCGCTCCATACAACTAAAACCAAACCTCGAGTTTCCCCGAGGGGGCGCTGCACAGGGCTCTAGTTTGGACCAACACTCAGAGGAGCACTGGCCCGGGGGGGTTTAAAATAAAGATGACCCTCGGGCTCACGAAAACCAAAGGAAGGTTATAGGTTGTTACTGCAAATGGTAAAACAAAGGTTGGGCCTTGCTGGAGGAGTTTTATTCAAGGCGAACTGTCAAGGGGTTCCCATTATAACCCAACCGCGTAAGGAACGCAAAATCCAGGAACATAACACCGATATGACGGAAACTAGGGCAGCAAGAGTGGAACAAAACACCAGGCATAAGGCCGAGACATCCACCCTTTACCAAGTATATAGATGCATTAATTAAATAAGAGATATCGTGATATCCGAACAAATATCCATGTTCCAACATGGAACAAACTCCAATCTTCACCTGCAACTAACAACGCTATAAGAGGGGTTGAGCAAAGCGGTAACATAGCCAAACAACGGTTTGCTAGGACAAGGTGGGTTAGAGGCTTGGCTTAACAATATGGGAGGCATGATAAGCAAGTGGTAGGTATCGTAGCATAGGCATAGCAAAAGAACGAGCAACTAGCAAGCAAAGATAGAAGTGATTTCGAGGGTATGGTCATCTTGCCTGAGATCCCGCAAGGAAGAAGAACGAGTCCATGAAGAAGACAAATGGGCGTAGCCAATGGATCCTCACAAATGCGATGTTACTGGATTACCGAGAAGAAGTACACCAGAAAGAAAGCAAACAACATAGTAAACAATCATCACATAAGCATGGCACGATGCACAAACAAGTATGATGCATGTCCGATTAATGATACATTGCATGGCATGGCAAAGTGCACAAACAATCCTACAAATTAAGTGGAGTTCAATATGCAATGGAGTTGCATATTGAAGAAAACACCACATGACTTATTTAGTTCTCTCTCTTTTATGTACCCCCACAAGATTAAATGTTGTTTGCATGGCAAGAGGGTGAAGCATAAGAAAACTACCTATCTAGGCAAGTTTAAATGAGGCTGGAACAACAAACAACAAGTCCGGAAAAATCCCCATGTGCAATTTAAGGATTTGGTACTGTTCTACCCTAAACATAATTTTAGAGTTGTTAAACATGCTAGATGAGTGCATCATGTTAAACTAGGCATTTTTCCACCCCATTTACATATAAAGTTTGTTAAAATCCGAGCTACGGTTATTTAGTTATGAAATAAATCATTTTAGCATGGCATAGGAGCAAATATAACCAAACAACATTTTAAACATTTCAAATATGCATGAAAGTTGAGTATTATGAATCTAGATGCAAATCTAAGCATTTTTCATATTCGGACGATGATAACTGCCACACGTGTGGCACCTAGGGGGTATGTGCCGCACGCCCCGTGTGGCATCGACACAGGCCTGCCCACACGAGCACGTCTGGGCGCGCCCCGCCACAGCCCGCACGTTCGGTGCGCAGCGCAATCGCCCCAGGCGAGCACGTCCGGGCGAGCGACCACGCGGCTCGCACGACCAGTCTCGACCGTCACACCTCCCCGCCTGCGAGCCACACGCCCCGCGTGGCAGTAACCACGAGTCCTGCCGCGATTGCCATGGTCTGGACCCTCTTCCATGTTCGTTTAACTGCAGTTGCCATGTTGCTAAACTACAGTTGCCATGTCGGGACAACTACAGTTGCCATGGTTGCTCAACTGCAGTTGCCATCTCAGGTCAAGTGCCACGTGCCATTTTTGGGCAACTGCAGTAGTTGCCATGTGTGGTCTGGTCTACTATGATTGCCATGATTTAAAAACTTTAGGAGTTACCACCTACTAACACTAGACAGTTGCCATGTAGCACTACAAAAACATGGCAGAAACATGTTCGGGTAAAAAAGAGAGTTGGCATGAACCCTAGGGCAGTTGCCATGTACCGTGCAAAAACACATGGCAACTGGTAGCTTTGGGGTGTGGGAGAGGAGACGTCAGTTGCCATGTTCTGCTTACAAGCACACTAGGGCAGTTGCCATGCAAAAACACATGGCAACTGATAGCTTTGGGTGTGTGGGAGAGGATACGGCAGTTGCCATGTTCTGCTTACAAGCACACTAGGGCAGTTGCCATGAAAAAACACATGGCAACTGATAGCTTTTGGTGTGTGGGAAAGGAGACGGGCATGTGGGCGACGGTGGTATCTTTAGGAGTTGCCACCTACTAACACTAGACAGTTGCCATGTAGCGCTACAAAACAGACGTGGCAACAATAACATGTTCGGGAAAAAGAGAGTTGCCATCTGCTTACGATCACAAGTAGGTCAGTTGCCATGTATCCTGCAAAAACACATGGCAAATGACAGTTTGGGTGTGGGAGAGTGGGAAAATGAGCAGTCGTGGGAGATGCGGAACAGAAGTCGTGCCTGGTGTGCGGGCGCGACGGCAGTTCCACCGCACGCCCCGACTCACAACCAGTCTCGTATGAGGGAGAAACAGCGTGCAGGCAAACTCTCTTACACTCCGCACATGTGACTTGTCCTACGTGGCACAAAAAATCAACAGCTTCGTGCCAATATTCGTGCAAAAGGGAATCAACGATGATGGACGCGTGTGGACGAGTTGGTTAACGCCCACACGTGTGGGCGTTAACACTTCCGTTGGAGTTTATACATATGATGCATAGATCATGAGTTATAAAATGCATGAAGACTAGGGACTAAACTATGAACTGGCAGTTTCCTGGATAAATGGGAAAATTGCAATGCGGAAAAAATACAAGACCCGGGCCGAATCTTAGGCGGCCCAACAGTGCAGGGGAGCTCGGGCTGCTCACATCGGGCCCAGAGGAGAAGATGGGCTGGCTGGGCTGGCAGATCTGGCTGGAGAGGCCTGGGCCTCAGCGCTGGAGGGGAGGCAGGCCGACGCAGCGGCTCGGGTCAACGCGGGCGCAGCGAAGGCGCTGACTGCGGGTGCGCCATGCGTTTCAGAAGAAAACGAACAAGGGACAGGCGCGGCGGCAGCTGGGCTTGTGGCGGCGCAAGATCTGGCCGGTGCTTGCCGTATCCAGCGCGGAGGAGGACGAGAATGGAATCCCGATGGACCAAGGCAGGTCGAGGATGGCAACAGAGGAGCTCCGGGGCCACGATGACCTCTTGTGATTGCTGACAGAGGTGAGGCGTGGAGCGAGGCAGAGATGGGCATCAGGTTCGGGCGGCCATGGTGGGGAGGCGACGACGCGGACCTGGCGGGGACAGGCCGGAGATTGCAGCAGGGCGACGAACGGGCGTCGTGCGGCGGAATTACGTTGGTGGATGCTGCAGCTCGACTCAGGCAGGGCGCCATGGCTCCATGAACACGTCAGGGTGGCAGAGGCGCAGGAGTGGTCAACGCACGTGGACGGGCGAGCGGGGAAGGCGAGGGGCAACGCAGACGACGCTCGCAGAGGCAAAGCTCGAGCGCGAGCTCGCAGTCAATAGGAAGATGGCGCAAAGCAAGGCTCCAGCGGCGTGGGGACTTGGCGAAGGCAGCGGCGAGGAGAAGACTCCGGCGAGGTTGGTGCTTCTGCTGTTTGTACCTCGTACAGAGACAGAGAGGGAGTTGAGAGAGACGAGGAGAAGGAAACGGGAAGGAGGAAGGAGAGCAGAGGGGCGGCTTGGTACGGTTACCTACCGGACGGCGACGAGGAGCTACAACATGACCTGGTGCTCTGGTCCGCGTGGCCAAGGAAGGCAGAGACGGCAGGGAGGGGAGGTGCTGCGGGACGACAACCGGGCCGACCAGAGGAGCTCGACGGGGCTGGATCGATGGTTGTACCGAGGAAGGTGGTTGACTGCGGGGCTTCCATGATTGATGGGTTGGATCGATGGAATTGGCTGGTTGTGGTTGGCCCGATCTGGAAAACGAGGAGGAAGGTGACGGCTTCGGTTGGTGGTTTGGATCGGGAGGGGATCCCAACGAGGAGGAGATAGTGGGCTGGCGGCGGCGGAGGATGGGACAAGATCCCTAATTTATAGGGTTGCCCACTATTTATATTGCAAAGGGATTCGGGTAGAGGCTAACTCGTCCCTCCGATCGCAATCGGACGAACGCAAATAAAATAGCTAGGGAGTCCAAAATAGAAAACGGTGACGTTTTGTAGATGTTTGGGGATGATCCGGACCCAACGGTGACGACTGCCTGGGTCGGGTTCGGAACAACTTTCGGGCGCGCGCGCGAGGAGGGTCGTGGGCTGACGAGAGAGGTTAGGTAGGGCCTGTTGGTAGGTAGTGGACTGTGCAGAAGGCCTCATGCTTAGAAAAGAGAAGAGAGAAGGCCCGGCGACTGTTTCCGGAGACCGAAAACGTTCGACGTCTGACCGACTATACTGTCGCTATAGTTAATCGCTGGGGCATCAAACGAACTCTGAATGCGATGAACTTGACAGGCGGTCTATCTACACTATAATAAGACCACACGCCATCTTTCATCCAATTCCGAGAACATTTTCCGGCCACTTATAAAATAATATTTCGGACATGCCGCGGGCGCGTGCAAGTGTGTCTAGGCTCAGAACGGACAGCGGAAGGAACGAGGAGACCGCGCCGGATGCAAGTTTTGAAAACATGCAGGTGCAATGCGGATGATGACATGGCAAGATGCAACACACAAGCGAAAGGCAAGGCAACAACAGCGAGTAACTGGAAGACCCTTGGCGCATCGGTCTCGGGGCATGACAACCGAAAGCGGAAGCATTAGCACAACGCGGTTGATGTAGTCATACGTCTTCACGATCCGACCGATCAAGTACCAAACGCACGACACCTTTGAGTTCAGTACACGTTCAGCCCGATGACGTCCCTCGAACTCCGATCCAGCCGAGTGTTGAGGGAGAGCTCCGTCAGCACGACGGCGTGGTGACGATGTTGATGTTCTACCGACGCAGGCTTCGCCTAAGCATTGCTATAGTATTATCGAGGTGGACTATGGTGGAGGGGGGCACCATACACGGCTAAAAGATCAAACAGATCAATTTTTGTGTCTTTGGGGTGCCCCCTGCCCCCGTATATAAAGGAGTGGGTGAGGGGGAGGGCCGGCCCTCTCTATGACGCGCCCTAGGGGAGCCCTACTCCCACTGGGAGTAGGATTCCCCTTTTCCTAGTAGAACTAGGAGCCCGTCCAATTAGTAGGAGTAGGAGGGAAGGAAAGGGAAGGGAAAAGGAGAAGGAAGGAAGGGGGCGCCCCCTCCCTAGTCCAATTCGGACCAGCCCATGGGGAGGGGTGCGGCCACCTTTTGAGGCCTTTCTCTCCTTTCCCGTATGGCCCATTAAGGCCCAATACGAATTCCCGTAACTCCCCGGTACTCCCGAAAATACACGAATCACTCAGAACCTTTCCGATGTTCGAATATAGTCGTCCAATATATCGATCTTTACGTCTTGACCATTTTGAGACTCCTCGTCATATCCCCGATCTCATCCGGGACTCCGAACTCCTTCGGTACATCAAAACACATAAACTCATAATATAACCGTCATCAAACTTTAAGCGTGCGGACCCTACGGGTTCGAGAACTATGTAGACATGACCGAGACATGTCTCCGGTCAATAACCAATAGCGGAACCTGGATGCTCATATTGGCCCCTACATATTGTACGAAGATCTTTATCGGTCAAACCGCATAACAACATACGGTGTTCCCTTTGTCATCGGTATGTTACTTGCCCGAGATTCGATCATCGGTATCTCAATACCTAGTTCAATCTCGTTACAGGCAAGTCTATTTACTCGTTCCGTAATACATCATCCCGCAATAACTCATTAGTTGCAATGCTTGCAAGGCTTATAGTGATGTGCATTACCGAGTGGGCCCAGAGATACCTCTCCGATAATCGGAGTGACAAATCCTAATCTCGAAATACGCCAACCCAACAAGTACCTTCGGAGACACCTGTAGAGCACCTTTATAATCACCCAGTTACGTTGTAACGTTTGGTTGCACACAAAGTGTTCCTCCGATAAACGGGAGTTGCATAATCTCATAGTCATAGGAACATGTATAAGTCATGAAGAAAGCAATAGCAATAAACTAAATGATCAAGTGCTATGCTAACGGAATGGGTCAAATCAATCACATCATTCTCTAATGATGTGACACCGTTAATCAAATGACAACTCATGTCTATGGCTAGGAAACTTAACCATCTTTGATTCAACGAGCTAGTCAAGTAGAGGCATACTAGTGACACTCTGTTTGTCTATGTATTCACACATGTATTATGTTTCTGGTTAATACAATTCTAGCATGAATAATAAACATTTATCATGATATAAGGAAATAAATAATAACTTTATTATTGCCTCTAGGGCATATTTCCTTCACCTTGGTCGCTACCACGTGTCTTTTCCTGATGATCAATAGTGGTTCCCAGTTGGGACGATCGGGAATCTAGCATTTGGGGTTTATATTCCTTTTATTTGGCTGTCCGTAGTCGGACTATGAGGGTACTCTGATGTTGTATGACTTATTTGAATATTGTGTGACGTGGTGAGTGTAAGCCAACTCTACTTATCCCTTTCTTGTTCATTACATGGGATGTTGTGAAGATGACCCTTCTTGCGACAAAACCACTATTGAGAGGATCGAG
>NC_041382.1:548428846-548430626 GCF_002162155.2 Triticum dicoccoides
CTTAACAAGAAAAAGTTGCAGTTTTTATTTTCTTCAAGTTAAGGTAGAGTTTTAGCGCAAGTTTAAACATTCACAATACATATCAAGCAAGAATGACAAGAGTATATGAGCAGCGGAAAGTAAGGCATGCAATTTGCAAGAATGTAAATGGATGGGATTGGAGTGTGCAAACGCAGTTGGACACACGGAGATTTTTGGCGTGGTTCCGATAGTGGTGCTATCGTACATCCACGTTGATGGAGACTCCAACCATGAAAGGTAATTGTTGCACGAGTCCACGGAGTGCTCCACCCACGAAGGGTCCATGAGGAAGCAACCATGTCTATCCCACCATGGCCGTCGCCCACGAAGGACTTGCCTCACTAGGGTAGATCTTCACGAAGTAGGCGATCTCCTTGCCTGTACAAACTCCCTGGTTCAACTCCACAATCTTGACGGAGGCTTCCCAAGTGACACCTAATCAATCTAGGAGACACCACTCTCCAAAAGGTAATAGATGGTGTGTTGATGATGAAATCCTTGCTCTTATGCTTCAAATGATAGTCTCCCCAAGACTCAACTCTCTCTCATAGGATTGGATTTGATGGAAAGATGATTTGAGTGGAAAGCAACTTGGGGATGGCTAGAGATCAAGATTTATGTAGTTGGAGTGGAAGATCTTGATCTCAACACAAGTGTAGGTGGTTCTCTCTCAGAAAATATAAGTTGGAAGTGTAGGCATGTTCTGATGGCTCTCTCAGCAAATGAGGAGTGGGTGGAGGTGTATATATAGCCTCCACACAAAATCTAACTGTTACACACAATTTACCAAACTCGGTGGGATCGAATCGGAAAACTCGGTCAGACCGATTTAGTTCATAATGTGACCGTTAGGCTTTTCGGTGGGACCGACGTGATCAACTCGGTGAGACAGATGTGCTAGGGTTAGGGTAAAACCTCATCTCGGTTTGACCAATTACACAAACTCGGTGAGACCAATTTTGGTAATAAGCAAAATAGAGAGTTGGTCAAGCAAACTCGGTGGGACCGAAATTATTGCAATAGGTAACTGAGAGTTTGCAAACCTATCTCGGTGAGACCGAGATGCAATTGGTTAGACCGAATTGATTAGGTTTTTTGGTAGTGGCTATGTCAATTGAACTCGGTGGCGCCGGATGGAAAATTTTGGTGGGGCTGAGTTTGACTTCTGGTTTGGGACATATGTGGATATGAGAGAGTGGTCTCCTTTTAATAGTATTGGCTTTCCTATGGAGTCAATGTGATCTTGGATCACTAAAAGCAAAATGCAGGGTCTTGGGCTTTGAGCTTGAGCCAATCCTTTGTCCTTATCACTACTAGAATCTGGGATTTTGCCGTCTGCTAGCTGACGGCAAAGAAGGTATTTGCCATCAGCTACCAAAAAGCAGACGACAAACAACCGGGAGACGGCAAAGAAGGTCTTTGCCATATGTTACTTCTTTGTCGTCGGCCGGCTGATGGCAAAGAGGGAGGTGGCCCCACTAACGAGCCGATTAGAAATACTTAACGGCCCCCCTCTTTGCCGTCCGCTAGCAGACGGCAAAGATAAAAAGCAAGCGGACGGCAAAGGTTTGGCGGACGACAAAGGTTCGGTGGCACCACTAACCTAACGCCTGGCCGATCGAGCCCCACCCCCGCCTGTTACTATCTCTTCTCTCCCTCTCTCCTCCCCAACGCCCGGCCGCCACCAGATCCACCCACCGCCGCCCCCGCCGCTCGCCCCGGCCCCCGCCCCCGCTTGCCCCGTCGCCCCCATTCCACC
>NC_041382.1:548431444-548438775 GCF_002162155.2 Triticum dicoccoides
CACACCCCGACCCCCGACCCCGAAACAACATCCCGACCCCGACACGGCACCCCGACACCGACACGACACCCCAACCCCCGACACCTCCCGAAAAGGTGCTCTTTGGCCTTCCAGAGGCCGACGGGGTCATATATTTGTGAATTATGAGTTAGGTCATATATTTTTCGATTTTGTTTTGAAAAATATCATATATAATTGTGTTGATCGGGTAGATTTAAATGTTCAGTTGTTTCATCGCTACGAGGATTTGGTGTTCGACGACCTCGTCGTGCGTTTGACGAGCTCTGCCCCCTCGTTCGTGGGTGAGCACAAATGACATGTCCTCCTCCCTCATTAATTATTTGCTCTGTTCCGGTGTTCGTGCAGATGAAACTTGATAGCTAGCTATATATGTGTCTTGAATCATCAATATGCGTAACCAATATGTGTCTCCCATTCGAAAGCGTTACAGTTATAAATATGCATGCATTTGCATATTTATAACCTTGATTCTTTCGAATTGTCCAACGCTATCCTTGGACAGCCCGACTATGTGTAGATTGGGTTCGTTTTCCATATGCTTTGCTCCGGATCCAACGCATAAATTTCATCAGTGCCTCCCTAGTTGTTCTCCGGGTACACATCCTCTCTGTTTATTGCAGAGACGTGTATCTGGAGAACATCGGGGAGGTTCTACCGAAATTTTTCTTCGGATCCGGAGCATAGCGTGGGAAAATGAACCCAATCTACACATACTCGGGTGGGATTAGGACCTATCATTACCTATTAGAGTGTAGGTTGCATTAACATAATAAAAATGACAAAGTAGATCAACTGATGAATATATACATGGTGAATTATATATATATATATATATATATATATATATATATATATATATATATATATATTTGTTGTGTGTCCCGTAGATCTGAAAGTCAAGATGAGTGATCGTGCGTGGATGTATACCGGTCACACTGGTCAGGACAAATGGGGCGCTGAATGGTTCACAAAAACCAAGGGTTTGTGCAAGCCGCATTTGCAAATGGCCAGAGGAAGACCTGGTGCCCCTGTTTCCGATGCAGCAATTGGGAAAAGAGGACAGAGGCTGAAATGGGCAAACACCTGCAGAAGAGTGGTTTTACGCCTGATTATATGGTGTGAACATATCATGGTGAGTCTGCCCAACGTGACCGAGCTGAGGTGGATCATCGTCGCACCGACGAGCATGGTACCGGGATGGAAAACATGGTGCAAGACTCTGATGATGCTCAGGATTCGGACGAGGAGATGGAGGAATCTGCAAAGGTGAAAGTGCAACTATCCCTGGGTGCTTTTGGTAATTCCTAACAACATATAGCTCATTGAGCTAACATTATTCCAAGATTAATATTTCAAGAAAAGCTCAATGAATGGCATGGCATGGATGAGGAAAGTGGATCCCTCAAAATTCTAAGGACAAAAAGTTTGGCTCAAGCTTCAAGATCAAGACTCTACATTTTATATTTTAGTGATCCAAGATCACATTGAGTCTATAGGAAAAGCCAATACTATCAAGGAGGGATGAGGTGTTGCTTAATGGCTTGCTTGCTCAAAGTGCTTAGTGATATGGTCCAAAATCCTCAACTACCTTCCCACATCTACATATGACCTAAACCAAAAGTCAAACTCGGCCCCACCGATTCTTTCTATCCGGCGTCACCGAGTTTCAAATGTCATAGCCACTGCCACAAACCCTAGGCAAATCGGTCTTACCGATAGGGATCTCAGTGTCACCGAGATGGGATTGTAATCTCTCTGTTTCCCTTTGTAACGTTTCGGTATTACCGAGATGAGCAATCGGTCCCACCGAGATTGCAATGTAAACTCTCTGTTTCCCTTTTGTAACATAATCGGTCCCACCGAGTTTACCTGACCAACTCTCTGGTTAGCTTATTACCAAAATTGGTCCCACCAACTTTGTGTAATCGGTCACACCGAGATTACGTTATGCCCTAACTCTAACCATATCGGTCCTACCTAGTTGCATCTCAGTCCCACCGAAAATCCTAACGGTCACTAGGTTTGCTGAATCGGTCCAACCGAGTTTAATCATTCGGTCCCACCGAGTTTGGCAAGTTGTGTGTAACGGTTAGATTTTGTGCGGAGGCTATTGAGGGAGTCCTGGATTAGGGGGTGTTCGGATAGCCGGACTATACCTTTAGCCGGACTCCTGGACTATGAAGATACAAGATTGAAAACTTCGTCCCATGTCCGGAAGGGACTTTCCTTGGCGTGGAAGGCAAGCTTGGCGATACGGATATGCAGATCTCCTACCATTGTAACCGACTTTTTGTAACCCTAACCCTCTCCGGTGTCTATATAAACCGGAGGGTTTCAGTCCGTAGGACAACGAACAACAACAATCATACCATAGGCTAGCTTCTAGGGTTTAGCCTCTTCGATCTCGTGGTAGATCTACTCTTATACTACCCATATAATCAATATTAATCAAGCACGACGTAGGGTTTTACCTCCATCGAGAGGGCCCGAACCTGGGTAAAACTTCGTGTCCCTTACCTCCTGTTACCATCCGGCCTAGACACACAGTTCGGGACCCCCTACCCGAGATCCGCCGGTTTTGACACCGACATTGGTGCTTTCATTGAGAGTTCCTCTGTGTCATCGCCATCAGGAAGGATGCCTCGCCCCGTCTTTAAAGACGGCACCGTTGCTAAGGGAGCTTTGGCTGTCGGCCAAACCCTCCAGCTAGGTGCTTTTCTTATGACCGCCTGTTCGGCTTCTGCGCCGACGATGACCTCTCGAGTCATCGAAAACAATCTTCATGTCAGCTCAGAACTCGCCGAGTAGTTAGATCCAACGAAGCTCTCCTCCATAAACGAGCTCTTGGATCGCTTTGCCGCCCTGGGAGTCGCTACGGGTTACGACCAGATTGGGCCTAAACCCGATCTGAGAGAGATTAACTCTGCCCAAGTCACCCATCACGTTGCCATGGTAGAGGGACAGTGCGGCGACCCTTCATCTATCTTAAGGACTCGCTACGTCTGGATTCTCGATCCCTCCAAGCCGGATACCCGCGGAGGGGAGGATATCACTCAAGACCTGAATTTAGAGTCAGGCGATGGGCTGGATTCATTGGACAACATCCAGGAATCCAAATTTTCGAGTTCGGAAATTCCTCGGCTTCTGAGCCTTAGATGGGGTGAGGCTTCAGATTTAATTCCACCCACCCACCCCAAAATAAGCAATCTATCCAAAATCAGGCAAGAAGTCGATGAAACAGTACATCATTACTGGGCCAGATTCCTCCTGGTTAAGAACAGGCTAAGGGACTGCCGCGAGGAAGACGCAATCTCAATCTTCTGCAATAATTGCACGGACAAGGGAATACTCAACGCCATAAGTCGCCGTGATATTACACGCTTCACTGACTTGGCGTCCATTCTACGAAAGTACTGTGTGATGGAAAGTGCCTGGAAAACCGAAATAAAATTTTGGGACAAGCCGGCCCTGAATACAAACCCAGTCCGAAATAAAAGGGTGCATCATCACCAGTCACCCGGATCAAGCACTAAAAAGCAAAAACCCTCTACAGGGCATGGAACCGTACTAGAAGGATGGCTTAATGGACCCTGTAAAATTCACAGTACAGAGGACGCCACACCAACTCACAGCCTCAGAGCATGTTGGATACTCCGGCAGGTGGCCAAAATTGGCGAAAATCTCCTAATTCCCGAGGCCACAGAAAGCCACCCCAGAGACACCAATACGGTATTAACAGTCTTTGAGACTTCCGCATCAAATAATATGCGAAAAAGGACACTCCGCATCCTTGCCGAAGTCTACCAAGTAGCAACAGTAAACCCATGGAATGACACGGCTATTATCTTTAACGCCAGTGATGAACCTAAATTCCGAACAGCCCGAGCACCAGCCGCATTGGTCCTCAGTCCAATAGTGGACGGTTTTCGCCTTACCAAGGTACTCATGGACGGCGGCAGTGGATTGAACCTCATTTATGAGCAGACCCTTCAAAAAATGGAAATAGACTGGAACCGCATTGAGTGAAGCAGTACAACCTTTAGAGGAATAATCCCCAGTCGGGAAGCGCGATGTATAGGAAAAATCACACTAGATGTGGTGTTCGGCATGCCGGATAATTACAGGTCCGAAGAGGTCACGTTCCAGGTGGCTCTGTTCAGCAGCGGTTATCACGCTCTGCTAGGGCAGGAAGCGTTTACAATCATCCAAGCAATACCCCATTACGGGTACATGAAGCTCAAGATGCCCGGGCCTAACGGGATCATCACTCTCGCTAGTGATCCAGACATAGCACTCCGCGCCGAAAACAAGACAGCCGCATTGGCCCTCGAGGCACTATCCGAAGCCCTAGCAGCTGAGGAGCTGACTGCGCTGCGCTCTACGGTGAATAGGGACGATGTGGTACTCGACAAAAGATCCAAGTCCACCTCCTTTAAACCGGCGGACAAAATAGTCAAATTCCAAGTCCATCCAACGGACCCCAGTAAAACAGCTTCCATCGGGGCACAGTTAAACCCTGATGTCGACACCGCACTGCGAGAGTTCCTACGAGAGAACTGGGGCATTTTCGCCTGGCACCCTACATACATGCCAGGAATCCCACGCAGGCTGGCCGAGCACAGCTTAAATATCCAAACAGGATTCAAACCTGTCAAATAGGCTCTTCGGCGTTTTTCCGAACCTAAGAGACAGGCCATGGGAGAGGAGCTAGCAAAGCTATTGGAGGCCGGATTCATCAGAGATATAAAACATCCGGACTGGCTAGCAAACCTGGTGATGGTACCAAAGAAGGACAAATCCTGGCGCCTGTGTGTTGATTTTAAAGACCTTAACAAGGCTTGCCCAAAGGATCCATTCCCCCTCCCCCGCATCGATCAAATTATCGACGCTACCGCAGGACATGATTCGTTGTGTTTCCTCGACGCATATTCCGGCTACCATCAAATCAAGATGGCAAAACCAGACCAAGCGGCAACGGCATTTATCACACCATACGGCCCATTCTGCTTCAACACGATGCCCTTCGGGCTCAAAAACGCCGGCGCAACATATCAGCGCATGAGTCAGACATGTCTGGCAAGCCAGATCGGCAAAACAGTGGAGGCATATGTAGATGATGTGGTCGTCAAAACAAGACATGTTGAATCTCTATTAGACAACTTGAGGATCACATTTGATAACCTCCGAACATACGACATCAAGCTCAACCCAGAAAAATGCGTTTTCGGCGTTCCAGCCGGAAAGCTCTTGGGCTTCATTGTATCCGGTAGAGGAATTGAAGCAAATCCAGCCAAGATCCGAGCTCTGTCGCAACTGGATATCCCTAAGGACCTCAAACAAATACAAAAGTTAACCGGATGCGTGGCGGCTCTAAGCCACTTTATCTCCCGCTTGGGAGAAAAGGCCCTACCCCTTTACCGTATCCTTCGGTGCACCGAACACTTCAAATGGACGGATGCAGCCACGGCCGGACTGGATGAAATAAAAGCCATACTGGCAACAAACCCAGTCCTAGCCACGCCAAAAATTGGCGAACTAATGCTATTATACATTGCAGCAACACATCAGGTTGTAAGCGCAGTGCTCGTTGTCAAACGAGGAGCGGACGGACACAAATTCCCCCTTCAAAAGCCGGTCTACTATCTGTCCACTGTCCTCACTCCCTGCAAATCACGGTACCCGCATTATCAAAAGATTGCGTATGTGGTATTCATGGCATCCCGGAAGCTACGACACTACTTTCAAGAGTGTTCAATAACAATAGCCTCGGAAGTACCACTTAACGATATTATAAACAACCATGACGCAACGGGCCGGATTGCAAAACGGGCCATTGAGCTCCTCCCGTTCGACATAACTTATAAGCCACGGCGAGCCATCAAGTCGCAAGTCTTGGCCGACTTCATCGCAGAATGGAGGGAGGCCGAACTCCCTAAAGAGTATGGTACATATTCAAATTGGATCATGCATTTCGACGGCTCCAAGATGTTCGCCGGACTGGGGGCTGGTGTCGTTTTGACGTCCCCCACAGGAGACACAGTTCAATACGTACTACAGATTATGTACACGGACTCCAACAATGCAGCCGAATATGAGGCCCTTTTACATGGTCTCCGGATGGCAGTATCCATGGGCATCCAATGCCTAGAGGTGCGCGGGGACTCGAACCTCGCAATATCCCAAATAAATGGAGACTTCGATGCCAAGGATCCAAAAATGGCAGCTTACCGCAACGTCGTCCTAAAAATGTCAGCTCGGTTTGAGGGGCTTGAATTTCACCATATAGCCCGGGAAAATAACCAGGCGGCAGATGTCCTGGCACGCATCGGCGCAAAACGCGATGTAGTCCCCCCCCCCAACATCTTCTTGGAAAGGCTGTTCAAGCCATCTGTAGTATGGGAAGGGGAGCCAAACAATAACAGCCAGGACCCAACCGCACTGCCCGACACCGAACATTCTGACACAATCGAAGGCTCTGCCAATGAAATAACACCTTGAGCCCACGTAATAATGGCCGTCATCGCCCCGTGGACAGAACCATTCCTCGCCTACCTTACTAGGCAGGAACTCCCCGAGGACCAAAATGAGGCACGCTGCATAGTGCGGCGATCCAAAGCCTACAGAGTCCACGAGGGAGAGCTTTGTAAGAAAAGCACTACCGGAGTCCTTCAAAGGTGCATCTCCGAAGAGGAGGGGCGGAACCTCCTGGCTGAAATTCATGCCGCACTCGGCGGTCATCACGCTGCAGCCCGGTCCCTTGTAAGCAAGGCCTTCCGTACAGGCTTCTATTGGCCGATGACCCGGGCAGACGCTCAGGACTTATTCCAACGATGCACCGGTTGCCAGCTCTTTGCAAACCAAAGCCATATGCCACCCACCGCCCTCCAAACTGTCACACCCTAGCTAGTCATGCATTAGAGTGTTGCATCATGTTTACTCTTTCATCAGAAACTTGAAATGGGGATGACAGAACCCCCAGTCCCCTCTGAAACCAACTAGGGTTTACTAAAATAATTTTCAATGAACCTGAAATGCCCTTCTAAAATGCCCATCATTTTTGTCTTGGTTCAGAACCTCTGCCAAAAGTGGTGCACATTTTCCTAGGCCATCTTAGGGTTTTTGAATTAATTCATAAATATTTGAATTTGGGCATTTAAAATTATATAAAATATTTAAATGCTCAAATACCTCCAAACTAAAATGTTTCATGTTGGAAATAATCCAACTATGGACCAGGAGTGATTTGGTGATTTTTGAAGTTGCCTAGGTATTTTATTAAATTCAACAAAGTTGCAGATATATTAAATAAA
>NC_041382.1:548438944-548587063 GCF_002162155.2 Triticum dicoccoides
CCCCCTCGCACGCCCCAGCCATGGCCGACGCCATCGCCGCCACCCCCTCGCCGTAGCCACGCCCTCCGACCACCCCACGCCGTCTCACCGTGTCCAGGAGCTCCGCCGCTGTCCACTTCATCGAGCAGCCGAGCCCCGAGCGCTCGCAACGCCCGATACCACCGCACCGACCTCGCCCGAGCTCACCGTCGCCGGAGATCCCCTTCAACGCCGTCGTCGCTCCGGTCCATCTCCGGCCGCACCAAGGACTCCGTCGCACTCACTGTGAGCTTAGCCATCTTCCCCTCCCTTCCGTTCTTGCTCCCGAGCCGTGTAGCAACCTCCCGGAGCTCAGCCGCACCCACCGCCGTGGAGCTCGTCGCCGACGTGCTCCCGGTCATCCTCCGGCCACAAGATGGTGTCCATCTTACTCACCAAGTCCCGCAGCACCTAGCTAGCTACTCCACGAGCCTCACCGAACCCTCTAGCGTCAAGTTCGTCTTCGGCCGAACCCCGGTGGCCGCCAAGGTCGTCGCCGACGCCAACTCCGTCCACCCCGACCCCAACGGACTCCGCCAAGAGCTGCGGTTTGTCCTCAGCTCCACTCCGGTGGTCTCCGCGGCCCATTTGGTGGCCGGAATAGCCAAAACCACTCCCGCCGCCGCGTCGGGCTCGCCGGCGGCTAAACGCCGGTGCAGCCGACCCGGGTTTGACCACGGCTGGGCCCTGGTTGACTCCCCTGAGTCAATGACAGGTGGGGCCCAGCCCTGTTAATTAAACAGGATTAGTTTTAACTAAGTTTTAATTAAAATAATCACCCTGACATGCGGGACCCACTGTCAGGTTTGACCTGGACCAGTTCCGTTGACCTGCTGACGTCACACTGACGTCAGGCTGACGCAGTAATTGATTTTCTGGATTTAATTTAAATCAGGAAATTCCAGAATATTATTTAAACTTCAAAAATTCATAACTTTTATTCTGTAACTCCAAATTGGACAAATTATATATGAAAAATGATCAGAAAAATCCAATCTATCCATCTGTACTATTTTCATGCATGATCAAACAAGTTAAATTGATGTTTTAAGTAGAACAAGGAAAAGCACTTTAAAAGGCCATATTTGAATTTGAAATTTGAATCCTTGATTCAAATTTGTTCAAACCCTTCTGGTTTTAGTTGCATTAGCCCAATACACTCATTTTGCCATGTCTCATGCATGCATCATATTGTTGCATACTGTTTGGTAATGTTTGTGAATCGGTGCTCTCTGCGGCAGGTTCTGTCCCCGAAGAGTACCGTGATTACCCTAACGAAGAACCGTATCAGTGCATCGAACCATCAGGCAAGCAACCAACCATTTGATCATATCGATACAATCCCATGTTCTCGCTCCTGCTCTCTTTTACTGCATTAAGACAACGCGTTCCAAACTGCTGTGTGCTACGGTAGTTGAACCCATTTCCTCTGCATGACCTGTCATTGCCACAGTAACTAGATGAAACCCACTAGCATGTGTAGGAGTTGTTTGAGCCATATGTATGTGTTGTTCCTACCTTGCTATGCCTGCTATGCTTAGAGTCGTGTCAGGTCTGGTTCATCTGGGTGATGGGCTAGAGTGAAATGTTATGTCGGTAATGAGAGTGGTGTGGTGAACACGATTTGGTAAAGGTATCGATGAGAGGCCATGTAGGAGTACATGGTGGGTTGTTTCATTGAAGCCGACCTTAAGCACTGAGATCTGTATGCGTGATTTAAGATACAGCTACTACCATGCATTGGGCCCTGAAATATGACCCCGCTCGACTTCTTATTCACCCTAGCTCTCTGTCCAGGAGTTGCAAGTAGTTTCTGGTGTTTGTAGCCTACTGGAGGCCGTGGACAGCGCTGACCGTAGGGGTGGGTTGTGATGCGGTAGGTACGTGGCCGGGTGTACCGAATACCCGTTAGGTATCTCGGGAACCCTGTTCACATCGTTCGGGGCCGTATGGGAAACCTCGGCCGGACTCCCTGCGGATGGAACCTGAATAGGCGACAAACCTGGACTAGAGGCTTAAGTGTTTAGGTAGGTCGTGGTCTACACCCACGTCGGCTTTCGCTTGAAGTCTGCCGAGCACATGTCGTGTGCAGACGCTAAGTGGTGGAAACATGTATGAAGAAGTACACCCCTGCAGGGTTATCATAATCTATTCGAATAGCCGCGTCCGCGGTAAAGGACTACTTGGTTGCCTATACAGTTCATAGACAAGTAAATGGAAACTGTTAAAAGCCTCAAGATAAGTGTGAGTGCCGAGGATGGCTCTTCCGTAGGAAGACGGAGGCGAATCCTCGGTAGTGTATTGAAGTGGTGAGTAGTGGACTCGTGTGCGCAAAACCATTTCAAGTTGGAGTCTCGTAGGATAGTCTAGCCAAGAGTCAAAGCTGGCTTGCTGCAATAACTCCACCAACCCTTCTTGATACTAAGCATGTATGTAGGATCTGATGTAAGTCTTGCTGAGTACCTTTGTACTCATGTTGCTATAATTTACATTTTTACAGAAGACGCTGCAACCCCTTCTGATGGGTTCTATGTAGACGTTGACATCAACGAGTAGGCTGAAAGACCCAGGTGGTGACCCTGAGCTTGTGAAGGACCTTGTAGTATAGCTAGGCTTCCCAAGCCACTTTTATTTTACTAGTTGTCTGTACTCAGACAAGTTACTTCCGTTGCTGGTTTGTATGACTGTATGACTTGTATGTTGGGTCGTGAGACCCGTACCTTTGTGTATGTCATGTATGGCCCTCTGAGCCTTAAATAAAGTACTTGTGTCATAGAGTCATGTTGTGATGCTTCGTTGTATTTGCACATATCGAGCATATTGTGTGTATGATTGAAATGCTTGGTATGTGTGGCATCTGACTATCTAGTTGTTTATCTTTAGTAGCCTCTCTTACCGGGAAATGTCTCCTAGTGTTACCGCTGAGCCATGGTAGCTTGCTACTGCTCTGGAACACTTAGGCTGGCCGGCATGTGTCCTTCTTCGTTCCTGTGTCTGTCCCTTCGGGGAAATGTCACGCTTTGAGTACCGGAGTCCTGTTAGCCCGCTACAACCCGGTTTACCGGAGTCTTGCTAGCCCAGTGCTACAGCCCGGACCCACTTGCTGATGACCGACACGTTCGAAGCTGGGTCATGAATGCCTGTCCCTGTAAGTCTGTGCCACTTTGGGTTTACGACTAGCCATGTCAGCCCGGGCTCTTTATCATATGGATGCTAGCGACACTATCATATACGTGAGCCAAAAGGCGCAAACGGTCCCGGGCAAAGGTAAGGCGACACCCGTGAGGATACCGTGCGTGAGGCCGCAAAGTGATATGAGGTGTTACCGGCTAGATCGATGTGACATCGAGTCGGGATCCTGACACAAACTATCCCCATTACTTGGCCCTTCGTGGTCTGGGGGCTTGACATGGTTGGACCCCTTAAAGGCGGAACCCACAAGCAAAAATACTTACTAGTCATGGTGGATAAGTTCACCAAATGGATAGAAGCCAAGCATGTTAAGACGGCCGAATCCGGACCGGTGATAGACTTTATATCCGGGGTTGTACACCTTTACGGCGTCCCGCACAACATCATCACTGATAACGGCACGAACTTCATGGCCGACAAGGTAAAACTCTGGTGCAAAAACATGGGCATCAAGCTTGAGTATGCTTCCGTCTATCACCCACAAACTAACGGCCAGGTCGAACATGCAAATGGTCTTATCATGAGCGGCATCAAACCCAGATTAGTGCGGTCACTCAAGGAATCTAACATGCACTGGGTAGAGGAGCTCGACTCCGTACTCTAGGGGCTGCGGACCACGCCGAATCGCACCACCGGATACACACCATTCTTTATGGTGTATGGCGCAAAGGCAGTTTTGCCTTGCGACATAATTCATGACTCACCTCGAGTGCGCATGTACGAAGAAAGAGAAGCCAAGCTCAATCGGCAGGACAACTTGGACACATTGGAGGAGGAGTGTGACGTCGCAAAAGCCCGTTTCGCATTCTATCAACAGCAGGCTCGAAGATGCCAAAGCAGAGAAGTACGGGCCAAAAATTACAACGTTGGCGAATTAGTTCTACGACTACCGGACAAGAAAAAGGACAAACTCAAGCCCAAGTGGGAAGGTCCCTTCATAATCAACCAAGTCCTGACTGGTGGAGCGTACGGCCTGCGGGATGCATCGGACAACCGACTCGGGCCAAACCCATGGAACACAGCCCGTCTCCGAAGATTCTATGCCTAGCACCAGACTCTGTGTTTGTCTCCTTCCCCTGTCAATTTTTTATATATTTTTTGTCCTACATTTCTCTTCTGCTCCCTCTCTCTCTTATAGCCTTTAAAGGCTCATAAAGTGACGCGCTATCCGCGCTCATTAAACCTGGGGGCTTCTTTAAACAGAAGCTTATTCATACAGGCTTCATGCCCAACACATGTGTCACACTTCCGCATGTACCTTATATTCACCATTATTTGCATCGATATGACTTAAGTTTTGGCCAAGCTGGGTTGCCTGGCTCCTGTGCTTACCCCTATGTTACCGATTGTTCGGCTAGGTGGTAAAGGGAGCACCTCTGCGATTGTTACTGCCGAGTCAGCCGGACATGTACCTCAGACTGGGTGAAGCCAAAAGCTAGCGTTCTTAAGGGAATATTTGGTTGGTGAACTAAAGATGATCTTTTTTTTATTTTTCTCTATACGCCCCCAGATGTTTTTCCTGCATTTCTTTTCGCAGCATGGACATGCACCTTAGGGCATGCCTCCCAGGGAAAGGAACCCCTAACGGAACTATTCTCCCTGGAAGATGTTTCTTACTAACCATGTAATATAACATAACTAGTCGGGCACTTGTCTGTTCAAGCCCTAATGACCCCTACGCCTGGTCTCCATGCATTCCCCGGTTCCTATATAACCGCATGGGAATTCGGACACACTCCGAACCATCAGGTCCCAAGGCTGAAGCGAAAAAGTCGGCCATGACAAATGATCTACAATCCGGCTAGAAGGCATTATAAATGTCAATTAAATTACATAGTCATTTTTGACTGATTGTATTCCTCTTCAATACCATCTAACAGGCTGTCTAATTTACAGTCCTACTGGGAATACTTTGCGGCCAACTCTACTTGGCCGTATAATAAGCTTACAGGGATCTCCTTAACATCGGGCCCTATAGGACCGACCTCGTCCATGTGGTTGGGGTCAGCCTTTGCGTACCGCGTCTTCACCATGGCCCAGGCCTCCCTAGCGCCTTGATGGCAGGCTGGTATCTTCCACAAGCGGAAGCGCCGCCGTGCTCCCTTTAGCTTCTCCGCAAGCTCTCCAAGACCTTCGGGCATGGAGACGGATGGCCACAGGGCCTAGGCGACGCCTTGCATCGCCTACTGAACTCGATCGAGCAGTTGCGAGAGCTCGGGAAGAAGGTCACCCGTAGAACCGGGCATCTCCTCTGCAGGACGACCTGTTAGCACACCTATAGACATTGCTGTGTTAGTCAACTTCCCCGCCGAACTCTCTTTCAAAGGTTCGTTCAAGCACTTACTAAATATGCCGCGCCGAAGCCGCTGATTCTCCTTCACGGAGTCTGATAGCTGGGCATGAACATCTTTCAACTCGACGCCCAGCTTGGTGTTGGCATCTTGGAGATCGTTCTTCTCCCGCCTCACCTTTGTCAGCACCTTCTCACCAGCCTTTAGCTGGCGTAGGAGGTGTTGCCTTTCCGGATTCAATCCGGCGCCATCTGCAATTTCATTCGTCAGATTCGCACCCATGCCGTGCTTCGCAAAATACTTATCAGTATATTACCAGAGGGGGTCTCCTTGGGCTCCCCTGCCACGGCTAGTGCGGCCTCAAGTTGGTCTTTGCACTCTTCCAGCTCCTTGGACAGTAGGGAATTCTTTTCTGTAAGAACTTGCATAACAAATGATCCTTAAATCAGTTATTCTAACTGTTTCAAGTCTTGGGGGTTACTGGTATATATATATAATTACCAGAATTTTCTTACCCGTATGTCTTTTACATATTGCTCCGTGGCTCTGGCTAGACCATTTTCAGCAGCACGGAGGTACGCATCTCCCAAGTTGAAGGCATCTAACGCCCCTTGGGAGAAACAAGCGTCGCGAAGAATTTTCCGGCGACGCCTGTGGTTCATGGCACTCTCCACCTCAAAGTTGGTGGCAGACAACCCGTCCACATCCTCCGTCGGAGGAGCGTCTGGCGCGCGCCTTGCGTTCGCCTCCGCCTCCGGACCAGGCTTTGGAGCCTGGCTGGTGGAGGCGCGATTGACAGCCTCTACGGATATAGTCCGGCGAGGTCTCTTTGTCCTGAAGAGAGCGCGAGTGTCAATATGCCTCGAAGGTATAACACCTGGGATAAGGGGGCGCGCCATACCTTTGCGCCAACGCCTCGGTCCGCACTGCACTTCTTTTCTGCCCGCGGGGCCCTACGGCCCCTCGTTGGCTTGTCGCCGCAGGTTCGGCCTTCCGCCTTAAAAACCTCCCCTGCAAAGTTTGGTTGTACTCAGGAAACTGAAAACACGAGTGGGCGGACACCTATTCGGGGTACTGGGACTTCGATCTCAGTTACCTGGGGGGTCAGGATTAGCCCTGGGTAATCGGCCGTAATGGCCACCAAGGCGTTGTCCTTACTCAATTGATGGAACACTCCATCAATCAGCTCCACAGATATGTCTGGATCCTCTTGAGAGGCCGGGTTGAGGGACCGTCCTGGGTCCTCGGGTTGTGGAGGAGGGCTGCTTATTTCCTTAACAGCCCGGCGCAGTTCCTGCGTTGAAGTCGTCAGACTAAATATTTAACAATGGGAATACAAAACGGATGGACAAGTAAATACGACCGCTTACCCAGATTGGGGGATTGTGCATGGAGAATCCACCCTGCGGGTTGACGCGGAGAAATTCCTCCTCTTCTCCCTTATACAAAGTGGACAAGATCTTCAATAGAGCGGCAGCTGAATCCAGCCCCTTGCGCCCATAGCGGGTGGCGTCGTCCTCCCCGTTGAAGTCCCACATGGGGTGGCTTCTATACTGAAGTGGCTGCACCCCCCGCATAATGCATTCGGACATAACCCCGATCATGGTTAGTCTGGAATGGGCTAACAATCTTATTCGGCCCATCAGGTAAATGATGTCCCTGTCACTTTCCCTCTGAGGGCTCCGTGGGCGCCAGCTTAGGCGCTTCTTTAAGGGAGCACTATTGAATTCAGGGAGGCCGATCCGGACAGGATCCGGCAGCAGGACGTCTTCTATATAAAACCATTCCGAGGGCCAGTCTTCGGATGCCTTCTTTGGGGTTCCGGACAGATGTCTGGTCCCGGCGATGCGCCACACTTTGGCTCCGCCCACTTGATACGGTGACCCCTTCTTGGAATGGGGCACGAGGCAGAATAGCTCTTTCCACAGACCGAAATGAGCCTCAACACCCAAGAACAGCTCGCAGAGGGCTACAAAGCCCGCTATATGCAATACGGAGGCAGGCGTGAGATTATGTAGCTGGAGGTCATAGAACTCCAGCAGCCCCCGGAGAAATGGATGGATTGGAAATCTGAGCCCCCTTATTAAATAAGGGATGAGGCACACCCGCTCTCCTTTGGAGGGATTAGGGGCACTCTCTACTTGCTCTCCGCCGTTATAGACGGCAAGACCAGCTCAAACCGGGACCATATATGCCGGGGGGAGAAATCCCTTGGTCTGGAGCATCACTAGCTCGCTATGCGGGATGGAGCATCTATCCCAATATCCAGGCTTAGGGTTGGAAGGGTGAGGGGAGGAGTTGCGATGGCTGGCCATGGTGGAATGGACCTTTTTCGGATGCGCTCTGATGAACACTCGCGAAGGGGAGAAGGTGTGGTTTGGATCTAAATCCTCGTCCCCTTAAATAGGGAAGCTCATTTACGAGGCTAGGGGTGTGGATGTAAAAAACACTCAGACTTTTCATATTCGTTTGACACGTGGGAAGCGACCATTATTGGGCGTAGAAGCCAAGGAGCGCAACATCTACAAGAAACCGGACTTTATTCAACAGGTACACAAAGTTTGGAGGAGAACCCGCCTTGCAATGCTGAAGACAATCTGCGCGCCGGACTCATCGTCATTGAAGCCTGGTTCGGGGGCTACCGAGGGAGTCCTGGATTAGGGGGTGTTCAGATAGCCGGACTATACCTTTAGCCAGACTCCTGGACTATGAAGATACAAGATTGAAGACTTCGTCCCGTGCCTGGAAGGGACTGTCCTTGGCATGGAAGGCAAGCTTGGCGATACGGATATGTAGATCTCCTACCATTATAACCGACTTTGTGTAACCCTAACCCTCTCTGGTGTCTATATAAACCGGAGGGTTTTAGTCCGTAGGACAACATACACAACAACAATCATACCATAGGCTAGCTTCTAGGGTTTAGCCTCTTCGATCTCGTGGTAGATCTACTCTTGTACTACCCATATCATCAATATTAATCAAGCAGGACGTAGGGTTTTACCTCCATCGAGAGGGCCCGAACCTGGGCAAAACTTCGTGTCCCTTGCCTCCTGTTACCATCCGGCCTAGACACACAATTCGGAACCCCCTACCCGAGATCCGCCGGTTTTGACACCGACAGCTATATATACCCCTCCACCCACTCTTCATTCGAGGAGAGAGCCATCAGAACATACCTACACTTCCAATACACATTTTCTGAGAGAGAACCACCTACACTTGTGTTGAGGTCAAGATATTCCATTCCAACCATATGAATCTTGATCTCTAGCCTTCCCCAAGTTGCTTTCCACTCAAATCTTCTTTCCACCAAATCCAAATGCTGTGAGAGAGAGTTGAGTGTTGGGGAGACTATCATTTGAAGCACAAGAGCAAGGAGTTCATCATCAACACACCATTTGTTACCTCTTGGAGAGTGGTGTCTCCTAGATTGGCTAGGTGTCACTTGGGAGCCTCCGACACGATTGTGGAGTTGAACCAAGGAGTTTGTAAGGGCAAGGAGATCGCCTACTTCGTGAAGATCTACCGCTAGTGAGGCAGGTCCTTCGTGGGCGACGGCCATGATGGAATAGACAAGGTTGCTTCTTCGTGGACCCTTCGTGGGTGGAGCCCTCCGTGGACTCGCACAACCGTTACCCTCCATGGGTTGAAGTCTCCATCAACGTGGATGTACGATAGCACCACCTATCGGAACCACGACAAAAACATCCGTGTCCCCAATTGCGTTTGAATCCTCCAAAACCTTCCCTTTATGTTCTTGCAAGTTGCATGCTTTACTTTCCACTGCTCATATACTCTTTTGCATGCTTGCTTGAATTGTTTGGAGATTGCTTGACTTGTGCTAAGATAGCTAAAATCTGCCAAGAACTAAAATTGGGAAAAGGCTATATTTTTATTTGGTCAAGTAGTCTAATCACCCCCCTCTAGACATACTTTCGATCCTACAAGTGGTTTCAGAGCTCCGGTCTCCATTTTCTTTGATTTCCATAGCTTTTGGGGGTCATAGCCTTGGTTTCACAACCTAGGAGAGTATGGTGTCTAGCGAGGGAAATTATCACCGTAGAGGTCCTTATTTTGATGGTACTAATTTTGCTAGTTGGAAGCATAAGATGAAAATGCATATTCGTGGACATAACCCCGCCGTTTGGGCTATTGTGTGTATTGGCTTGCAAGGTGAATTCTTTGACGGGAAAGAACCGAACCATGATGCCACCGCGGAAGAGTTGAAAATGCTGCAATACAACGCTCAAGCTTGTGATATCCTCTTCAACGGATTGTGCCCCGAGGAATTCAAAAAAATCATCCGTCTTGAGAATGCAAAGGAAATTTGGGATACTTTGATTGATATGCACGAAGGTACCGACTCCATCAAGGAATCCAAATTGGATGTGCTTCAAAGTCAACTTGACAAGTTCAAAATGAAGGATGGTGAAGGTGTTGCTGAAATGTACTCTAGGCTTGCTCTTATCACAAATGAGATTGCCGGCTTAGGGAGTGAAGAGATGACCGATAGATTCATCATCAAGAAGATCCTAAGAGCCTTGGATGGAAAATATGATACCGTGTGCACATTGATCCAAATGATGTTCAATTACAAAGATCTCAAGCCAACGGAAGTCATCAGAAGAATTGTTGCTCATGAGATGTCACTCAAGGATAAAGAGGAACTTCACAACAAACCAAGTGGTGCTTACAAAGCCTCATGTGAAGCCCCCACATCATCGAGTGAGAAACAAACCTTCAATGAAGAATTGTGCTTAATGGTGAATAACTTCAACAAGTTCTACAAGAGTAGAAGCAAAGAGAGAAGATCCAAGTCAAGGTCCTACAATGACAAAAGAACTTCTAGTCGAGAGCGAAACTACTACCATTGTGGAAGGCCCGGACACTATTCCAATGAGTGTACGTCCCCCTACAAGAGAAGAGAAGATTCTCCCAAGAGAAGAAGTAGAAGCGAAGAATCACCATCTAGAGAAAGAAGGAGTAGAGATGATCGTTATGAACGAAGACCCTCACGGAGAATCAAGGATTCGGAAAGAAAGGACAAGTCATCAAGGAGCTACACAAAATGAAGACATCAAGCTCATGTTGGTGAATGGGTATCCGACTCTGACTACGACAACCACTCCGAGAGAAGCTATCACTCCGACTCTGAATATACTCAAGATGAAGGTGTTGCCGGTCTAGCACTTGTGACAACCAACTCCTATGACATATTTGACTCACCAAATGAAGGAGTTGGAACATGCTTCATGGCTAAAGGCCCAAAGGTATCACACCCTGAGTATGTTGATTTCAATAGTGATGAAATGACTTGTTAGGTGATGATGATTTACTTGTTGACAACTCTAGTGATGAATACTGTGATGAAACGTCAATTAATCATGTTATTCAAGATAAAACGAATGACAATGATAAGGAGAAGATTGAGTCTCTAACTAAAGAACTAAAAACTCTTAAGTTAGCTCATGAAACTATCTTAGGAGATCATCGAGAACTTTTAAGGACTCATGAGAAATTATGCTTTGAAAAGCTCAACCTTGAGCAAGAGCATGAGTTCTTAAAAGCAATCAATAATCATGCTAAATCCAATATTGTTGCTTCTAGTAGTTCTCTTGATTCCACTAATGATTCTCTTAGCCAAGTTACACTTGAGCAAGACAATAGCTTATTGAAGGGAATTATAGAGAAAGGTGTTTACAAGAGCCTTGCCGGAAGTAAGCAATTTGAGGAAATTGTATGCAAGCAAGGAAGGCACCGGAAGAATCAAGGTGTTGGTTTTGAACGAAAGTTCAATGCCAATGGAGTTGAGTGGGAAGAAGATCAATACCCCAAGACGAAGTTTGTTCCTCAAGAAGGGAAGTATGATCCTACTTCTTTCAAAGGGACACAAGCTCAAGATGATCTTCCACCACAAGACCACAAGCAAAAAGGCAAGGACAAGCTTCAAGAGGAAATTGCTGCATTTAAAGAAGCTCCTAAGGCCTTGGTCTATTGGGTTCCCAAGACTACTTCAAGTTTCACTTCATTAAGTACAACTACAACACCGAGGATTCCCATCAAGATGGTGTGGATCCCGAAGAAGAACTAGAGAGTTCTTGAGGGTGACTCCGCCAACATACTTCACTCTTATCATCTTGGCAAGAACAAGTGCAATCAACTTCCACATCTTGCACTAGTTCAAGGAGTCACAAACCCTCTTGTTGGTAAGACAAGGGACAAGGTAACCTAAAAGCTTTCATAGACATCATCTTGTGTGTGCATCACTCTATGTCTATGGATATCCTTGTTTGTTCCTTGTGGGACTAACCCGTGTAGGTATTGAAAGTGCAACTCACTCTAATGGATAGCTCCAAATGATCTACATCAACATTGAGCATCCACATCTTCAACATCTACATGAAGTCATCATCGACAAAACCCAAGGTTAGTTCATCCCTCTTAGGGGGGATCTCACATCTAGGGGGAGCTTTACTCTAAGAATTGAGCTAAAGCAACTCTAATGGTGTGAACACAACAATGCTTTATGTAAAAGTGATAACCCCACTTGTGCTTCAACGATGAGTATGACCTATGATCAAATGTTCTCATTTGACTCCTAAGTCAATATACTCATATATAGATGACCTAGTCATCGCAAATTGTTTGATAGATGCTAGAATTGGTTGTGCATGCTTTTCCACATATTTCAATTGCCATTTTATTGTGAGCATGTTGATTGCATATTTCACTCATTCGAGGACATCCACTTGTTGTTTGGATTGTTTGTTTTTCTTTTCTTTTGCCAAGTGGATGGAAAAGAATGCCTAAGAACCCTCTCTAGCTATCTATGCTTTTCTCATCTCAAACTCTATTCATGCTACATCACAAAATTTGATCAAGTTAGATTCGAACCACTCTGTCTGAGGAGCACTCGGAGTCCCCGATTCGTCATAGACTTAAACTTCCAAAACTTCTTTGTGCTTTTCGGTCTAACCGATTCCTCCATTTTGGTCATACCGAGATCACTAAGTCGATCTAGGTTTTCAATCTCGGTGCAACCGATTTGAACCTTTCAGTCACATCGAGTTTCAGTAACTGCTTGCAGTTATGAATCTCGGTGCCACCGAGTTGTTCCACTCGGTCACATCGACAAGGTCGGGCTATATATACTCATGGGCAAAATTTTGGAAATTTCTCCGAAACCCCTTCGCCTGCGCATAGCTCACTCTGCCTCCTGGGTCCCCGGATCGTCCTCCTCGTTGCTAGCCGCCTCCTGTCGCTTGTCTTCGCCGCCGTCAACGAAATTCTTCCCCGCCGTTGCCACCATAGCGAGTTCATCGCTGAACTAGGGTATGGACTCGATCACAGTGCTATCCCCGTACGATTCCTAGAACATTGTGTTCATTATGATTCTTACCACGATTGATACACTTCTATCCAGTAAAAACACTCCGTGGATTAGAGTTGAATTGAAAATTTAGGGTTAGGTTTCCACCGAAACCATCTCAGACCATCCGAGTTGTGGAACTCGGTACCACCGATTCGGCTCATGCCATTGCACATGTAATTTTCGGTCTGACCGAGAATTGCAAATCGGTGTGACCGAGTTGAGGACTTTGTGAAACCCTAGCAGTCTCGGTGCCACCGAACTGTGACTCGATCTGATCGAGTTCACTAGTTTAGGTTCCAACAGCTGCTTCGGTATCACCGAGTTTACAAATCGGTTGATCCGAAATGCTTTTTGTGGAAAACTAAAACTAAGTTTTTGACTCATTCTTTTGCAAAAACCTCTGCATTTTGTGATGCTCATCCACTCTATCTCATCTATATCTATTCACAGGGTCTGTTGTCAGTGTTTGCAATATGTCTGATCAGAGTGACAGCCAGAACAGGTCAGAGGAGCAGGTTCACCTGAGTGAGGGCACTAGTCCCTCTAGCAGTTCAGATGATGGTAGCAGGAGCACTGCCAGCAACTTGCCCAAAGCTGCCACCAAAACAAAGAAGAAGAAAACTTCAGAGTCTAAGGATGAAGACTATGTGGCAGTTGAGGATGAGGCCACTTCCAAGAAGAAAGTGGTTAAGAAGGAATATAGCACCGCTGCTGCCACCAAGCCAGGCATGAAGCAAAAGGTTCCTGCAAAGAGAATTCCAATGTCTAAGGCCAGAGCATCTACTCAAGTCCCTTTGGGATCTGAACCCAAAGAGGCTGCTGCAAAAGGGAAGAAGAGGAAGGAGAGGATAAAAAAGACCACTGCTAGAGTGCTTGGGAGATCCTCAATCATGAGAGCTTCTGAAGAGGAAGAGGAAGAAGAGGTTGTTGCACCAGCACCTAAGGCCCATAAGCTTATGGGTGTCACATCCCTAGTTCTGTTATGACCTAGACTAGATAGTCATTTGTGCATCATGTTTAAATTCCATTTAAATTTGAAATGGGGATTTGTGAAACCCTCAGAAATCATTTCTGGAAATGACCCAGATAAAAAGTGCTCCAAAAAGGACCAAGAAAATGTTCATGTTGCTCTCTGAAAATATTGGCCAGAGGTAAAATTCAAACCAATAATTTTGGGAGCCCGTAAATATTTATTTTTTCCTTTTGGAATTAATACAATAATTATTTACCTTGGATATATATATATATATATATATGTGATATATTTTATATATGTCCAAAAATTCTGGTTTTTGCTGAGGGGCTTTGGAATAATCCAACTAGTCCCTACAAGAATTATCAGAAGCAACAAAAATGATTTAGTGTCTAAAACTAAATCAAAACAAATTACAGAAAATGCAAAACAGAAGAAAAAGAGAGGGGAATACACTTACCTGGCCTCCCTGTAGCCTGGCCCAGCTTCTCTCGGCCCAGCCCACCAGCCCACCCGCCAGGAGCTTCTTCAAGCTCCTTCCAGTAGGAGCTGCTGCATGCCCACCTCACAGCCGAGCGCGGCCACGTCTCCCCGCCACCTCCTGCTTCCTTCCCCGTCCTTGACCGGGCTCCTGGAGACGCCCGAGCCCCCTGGTCCTTCCCCTCTCTCGCAGCTCACTCTCCCTTCCGCTGCTCTCTCTCTCTGTAGCACGCCCGAACGGGTCCGTCGTCGCCATTCGCTGCCACCGTGACCATCGTGGTCTTCTCGCCCTTTCCCCGTGTCCAAAAGCTCCGTGACGATGCAAAACTCCTCCATGCGAAAGATCCCGAACCCAAGAGCACCCTGGTGACGCATTCGAGCTCGTCTTGCACGTCGGGCGCCACCGATCACCACCGGTGATTCGCGACGTCTGGCGCGCCCCCAAGCCCGCTGACCTTCTCTTCCGACCCCCAGTGAGCCCCGCCGTCTTTCCCCTCTCTTCTTGCTGCCGAACACATCCCCTAACCATGCTCTTCACCGGAGCCGAAAGCTTCCGCCCGCCAACCATGTCACCACCGTCGCCGCAGCCGCTCAGGCTCAAAACCGAGCGCGTCACCGTGCTCAGCACAGCTCCACAGGCCGAAAGCAACAAACTGTTGCTCCTGCCGTGCACCATAGCGATGTTTGCATCATCGCCCGAACTCCGGCCACCGCCGCGAGCTTGCCTCCAGCGAGCTCGGGCCACCTCAGCCCCTGCCGTTTGCACAAATGGATGCGGGCGAGTCCCAGCTCCATGTAGATGCCCTCCGCCGGCCATTTGGTCGTCGGAGGAGGAATCCCGAGCCCCTCCGCCTTCTCTGGCCTTGCCGGCGACGAGCGCCGGGTCACCTCCGGTGTGGGTTGACCCCCACAGCCCAGTTTGACCTCCCCCCTCTCTCACACTGACTTGCGGGCCATGCCCGACTAATTACCTTAGTTAGCACTAATTAACTAACTAGGTTAGCTACTATGGTCACTGACTAGTGGGCCCTGCCCAGTTAGTTAGGACTAACTAACTTAGTTAGTTGACTGGGTCACTGACCAGTGGGACCCACTGGTCAGGTTTGACCTGGTCAGCCCTGTTGACTCGCTTACGTCATGATGACGTAGAGCTGACGCAATAATTGATTTTTGGAATTAATTTAACTCAAGAAATTCCAGAATATTGCCTAAACTTCAAAAATTCATAATAATTCAACCGTAGCTCAGAATGAAATAAATTATATATGAATAATTATCAGAAAAATGCAAGAAATCCATTTATGCCAGTTACGTGCATGAAAAACCAACTTATACATGCTGTATAAGTGAAAACATAATATGGGCATTTTAAATGCTTCATTTTGAATTGCATTTGAATCTTTGATTCAATGGGGCTTCAACCAACTTGGTAGCATCTTGCATTAGCCCAAACACTAGCATTTGTACTTGTCATGTTCATGCATCATTTTGTTGAATTTGTTTGTGTGTTGATCACCAGCATCGTTTCTTCTTGATAGGTTCCACTCCGGAAGGTGTTCCCGAGTACCTGTCAGAGGAGCCGTACCCCTTTGTCGTACCCCTTTGTCATTCTATTAGGAAAGCAAACCCCCTTGAGCATCTCGATAAGTCCCACTCTCTCGCTCTTTCTCTGTATACTGCTACTTTTCTGCTGCGGTAGTTGAACCCATTCCTCTGCATGACCTGTCATTGCCACAGTAAATAGTTGAAACCCACTAGCATGAGTAGGAGTTGCTTGAGCCTTGATGTGCCTACTCATCCATGTTTGTTTTCTTTATTCCAGCTATGCTTAGAGTTGTGTCAGGTCTGATTCATCGGGAATGAATCAGAGTGGTGAACATGTCCTACCGATAAAAGGCTAAGAGTGTGAACACGTTTTGGTAAAGGTAGCGATGAGAGGCCATGTAGGAGTACATGGTGGGTTGTCTCATTGGAACCGTCCCAAAGCACTGAGTTTTGTGTATGTTATCCAAGTCCAGTTACTACCACATATTGGGTTCCGATTATTAGGCCCCTCTCGGCTTATTAATCCACTTGATCTCTGTCCAGGAGTTGCAACTAGTTTCTGGCGTTTGTAGGTAGTGCTACTTGTCGGTGTCAAAACCGGCGGATCTTGGGTAGGGGGTCCCGAACTGTGCGTCTAGGCCGAATGGTAACAGGAGGCAAGGGACACGAAGTTTTACCCAGGTTCGGGCCCTCTCGATGGAGGTAAAACCCTACGTCCTGCTTGATTAATATTGATGATATGGGTAGTACAAGAGTAGATCTACCACGAGATCAGAGAGGCTAAACCCTAGAAGCTAGCCTATGGTACGATTGTTGATGTGTATGTTATCCTACGGACTAAAACCCTCCAGTTTATATAGACACCGGAGAGGGTTAGGGTTACATAGAGTCGGTTACAATGGTAGGAGATCTGAACATCCGTATCGCCAAGCTTGCCTTCCACGCCAAGGAAAGTCCCTTCCAGACACGGGACGGTCTTCAATCTTGTATCTTCATAGTCCAGGAGTCCGGCTGAAGGTATAGTCCGGCTATCCGAACACCCCCTAATCCAGGACTCCCTTAGTAGCCCCTAAACCAGGCTTCAATGACGACGAGTCTGGTGCGCAGATTGTCTTCGGCATTGCAAGGCGGGTTCCTCCTCCAAGTACTTCATAGAAGATTTTGAACACAAAGATAGTGTCCGGCTCTGCAAAATAAGTTTCCACATATTGCCATAGAGAGAATAATATTTACACAAATCTAATCTGCTGACGTACTCCGTAGTGTGACATCACACCACGGCCAAGCTTTTATTCGAACCATTTTACTATCCCATCTTAGCGCGTTATGCGAGGTGGTTTCCTTGGCATGTCTTGTTAAAGCAGAGATCATGTTCCCTTATTCCGGGATTCTCATCAATACGGGTGTAGGTAACCCAACCGTGCCATTGATTATGGCGCTTGGAGATAAGCGAGTTTTACCAGGCTGGTGGGGACACGTAGTTGCGTCCACCCATATAAGGGGATAAGGATCCACATTTTCACCCACACCTTCTTCCTCCTTTGCCTATCCATTCTTGCGCACTCGAGCTCCAGCGCCCAAGTCCGCACTACCACCTCAACCTTCTCCAGTCATGTCCGGAGCGGGAGGCAAGTGGATGGTCTCCTCCGTCACGGAGGGACACATCAAAACGCTGAGGAAGGCCGGATATCTGGCTAGCGACATCGCGCACAGGCTTCCCGAAAAGGGGCAGCTCATCCCACTCCTGGGCCCCATGAGAGGATGGTATTCCTCCCCCATTTCCTCCGCGGACTGGGCTTCCCTCTGCATCCATTTGTCCGGGGGCTCATGTTCTACTACGGCCTGGATTTCCACGATCTGGCCCCGAACTTCGTCCTCAACATCTCAGCGTTCATCGTCGTGTGCGAGGTGTTCCTCCGCATCTGCCCCCATTTCGGCCTATGGCTTAAGACTTTCAACGTCAATCCAAAGGTGGTGCGCGGCAGCTAGGCGGAGTGCGGTGGTGCCATGGTTGGCAAGATGGCCAACGTCCTGTGGCTCGAGGGCTCCTTTGTGGAGACCCTGAAGGGGTGGCAATCATGATGGTTTTACGTCACCGAGCCGCGCGACGCCGAATGGGTCGCACCCTCTGAGTTTCGATCCGGCCCCCCTACGCGGCTCACCTCCAGGAAGGAGACATGCCTGTCTTGGGGTAAAAAAGGAGAGCTGACCGGACTCCAAACATGCATCCAAACCCTGGTGGACAAGGAGCTCAAGCTTGGCAACGTAGTCCAGGTTATGCTCATCCGCCTGATCCTCCCGTGTCAACAACAGGCCTTCAATCTGTGGGAGTTCGACCCGGCACAACATCAAACTCTAAACAGGCTCTTCGACACGATGTATGAAGATGCCTGGAGGATGCTTTTCAAGGGCGCCGAGGCTCCTGCATCCGCTACCGAGGATCGCGGATTCAGCGAGCAGCGTCACGCGCTCGCGGTAAGTTGTTTTTTCCTTTTACAGGGTATCAGTTTTCCATAGTTTGACTCTATGCGGGATCTAAGCTCCCTTTCCATAGTTTTACAGGGTGATGTCCGGACAGATCAACTGTCCGGCCCCTTTGCCCGAAGGCCCAGCGGACGCTCGCTTCGCGAGGCTGCTTGTTCTGGCGCCCTATGTGGTGCCGGAGAAGAAGGCCACGAAAAGCGCCACAGGGACTCGAAAGAGCGCCAGACGCCAGGAGGTGTCGGATTCATCATCCGACGGTCCCGAAGCGCCTACCTCTCGCGAAGACGATGAGGAAGAAGAAGAAACCTCTCCCCCTCCAGCGGGAGGAGAGAAGAAAAGGAAGGCCGCCCTCTCTGAGGAGGCCATAGGGTCCAAGAAGGGGAAAACCCTTCCTCCGGACTACTCCGCTGACGCCGATGACGGCGGAGACGAGTGGCAGCCCAGGGCCAAGCCCCTGGCAAAATCGTAAGTATCTTGATACCGGAGTAATTCATAGTATTCGTTTATTGCATAGCTTTCCCTTATGTCGAATGTGTTTATGCAGCCCACCCAAAGACCGTCTCTACGTGTCGTCGAGCGGCTCACTGGACTCGTTGGACGTGAACTCACTTCCGACGGCTTCCTCCCCCCGCCCTACGGACGACACCGAAGTGTTGTCCCAACAGGTTCCAATCCGGGAGGAGGTGGTAATGGAGGCGCCGCGAGGTGACCTCCCGGACTCCAGGAGTAAGGGGGATGAAACCCCCCAGGGCTCCAAGTCCGGCTCTAGGCCGGACACCACTCCGGAACCTTCAAAGGTTTTGGAATCCGGCGGGGGACCTCCTTCCAAGAGGAGCAAGTCCACCGTGCCGGCGGCCTCCGTCCAACCGGAGGCGACGGACAAGATGCTGTTAGCGCTCCAAAGAGCCTACATCGACGAGGAGCACCACACTATTATGAGTGTGGTGGTCCAGAAGGTTTAGTCCGCAAAAAACGGACTGACTGAAGCTTGTACTAGCCTTTTGACCGGCTTCGAGGTAAGTAAAGAAAGTGTAAATAATAGTACCGCATAGACAGTAGCCCCAGATGCTCTGTTTGGCGTTCAGGAAGAAAAGCCGAATAGAGGATCAAACAGAATTTGCAGGAGTCTAACAAAAATGAGTCAATATGCATGTGCAGGCTACTCTGCTTGCGTGCCGCACTGACTGCGGAAGTGGACACGCTAAAGCAGGACCTCGAAAGGTCCGAGCAAGAGCTCGAGCGTGCCAAGAAGCAGCTCGAGGACAATGAAGGTAAGAAATACCTTGGTCGAATATGTATATATAAAAAAGGTGCAACTGCAAGAAATGACAGGATTAACATGGCTATTGTAGGGGCCACATCTGAGGTGGCGACCCTTAAGCAAGCGCTGCTCGAGGCCGAGAAGAGTGCGGCCGTGGAGCGCACCGAGCGGGAGAGGTATGAGGCCGATGTTGGCAAGGTGCGGCAAGAGCTCCAGGTTCTCATGAAGAAACATGAGAGTTTGGAGCCTGACTCGAAGACGCGAGCGTCCGAGCTCGCGGCGGCTATTGAAAATGCCAAGTCTGCCAAGACCGAATCCCAGAAGACCCTCCAGGAGTTGGATGAGGTGAAGAGGATAGCGGCGGGTAAGGCATTCTTTATGCAAAGTAAACACGTAAACGTGAGTTACTTGATACTTACCCGAATCCGGAGCTCTCCAGGGGCATTTGCAGATCTTCCCCGGAGTGTATCCGATGCCGCCGCATTCTATCGATCCGAGGAGGGCAGCTCGACGGAGAAGGTGTTCTGGTCTCAGTATGCTGAGGCCGGACAACCCATGCCCCTGAGCGACCAGCTGAAGCAACTGGTCGAGCTCCACAAGGCGGCCGAACAGGCCATGAAGGGCCTCCTAGTTCGGCTGTGGCCTGGAGAGGCAGCTATTTCGGGCTGGTGCGGCGGCTAGTGGAGGCCTGTCCAAGGCTCGAAGTCACCAAGTGCTCCGTCTGTATTGAAGGTGCCCGTAGGGCCTTTGCCCGTGCTAAGGTGCACTGGGGCAGGCTGGATGCGGAGAAGCTTGTGAAGGACGGGCCACCAGCGGGGAAAGAGCATCGCAAGCCCGAAAATTACTATAAGGATGTTCTACAGGGTGCCCGCCTTGTGGCGGATGAATGTAATAGGGATGTAATTTTTGAGTAAAACTCGCTCATGTTTGTCCTGTGCGCTGAAAACTTGTTCATATGCGCTGAGCAATGCTGCTTGAATTTAAAATATTACCTTCTGTGCGGCTGTTTATCAATACTGAGAGATGGCGAGTCATCGGCTTCTGCCCCCTTGCCGCTAGTGCTGGGGTGTTCGGGGATAAACCTGGGCGCTCTTTTTCCCATATTTGGGTCCTTCGAGGGAGGCGCCCAGCCCAACGAACGAGGCAATCGGACTATAATGCATGAACACTCTCACTTAGCCATAGAATTCTATAATTTTAAATTTCGGCGAAGCCCCTAGTATTCGGAAGACCGAGTTCGGGGCGCTATCCACGCCTTGGCCGGACAGAGCCGACTCTTCGCCCTAAGCGGCATAAGTCTTTAGGGACTCAAAAAAACCTCTCGAACAGCGACCAACTCTCGCTTCATCATGACAGTCAGTTTTAGCTTTCTCCACTGAGGTGCTCGGCCCAGCTCAACTGGGGCACAATCGCAGTAGTTCTCCTAGTGCTACCTTAGCCGATATAGCGGAACGTAAGGCACCAAAACATAGGAGCCGGGAAAACCCAACTATTGACCCAAGACATGATTCGGAGCCGATGCATATAGTGCTATAAGTTCGGGGTGCCGCACTTGTGAAAGTGTTCGGACTTCTCACACCATATTGAGGGGTGCTAAAAGCCCCTGGCGTATTTTGGCCGTATCAAGTTGTACGGGTGCAACATGTCGTTAAGGAACATTTATTTATAAAAAGATAATGCAAAAAATAGACAAAAGCTATGCATTGTTTATTAAAAATAGCTGCGATCAAAGCAGAACGATACAAGTAATGCGATAAACGAAAAGTTGGACTATTTAACATGTCTGCTCCAGGGGCAAGCTGCAGAATAGTATGCGAAACAGGTATACTGCTCGTGATAGAGACCACCTGGGATTTCCGTAATGCGACATGGCTTGTCTGCTTCCCTGGTCCTTGCATCGTTTGTGTGGCAATTGAACTGCCGAACAGGCCTTCCGAAGAGTAGAGTCCTGGAAGTAAGAGAAAAGTAAAGAATCGGCAGCCCCTGGTGCAGTTTAAGCCGTGTTTTGGGCATGCCGTGATGGTGCCCCTCCCCCTATGCCCATGGTATTTCCAGAGTGTAGTTATGGATGCGAAGTACTGGAATCGCCTTTTTGCGAGGGTTGGGGTTGGGGCCGCATTGCTACGCCTGCTCGGAACGTGCCAGGCGGTCTTGTTGTAGGTTACTCCGGGCGTGCTTGACGGTGTCCGGACGTTTAATGGCCGGACTGGAGAACTGCCTGGAGAGGCTGCTTTGTACTTCCGCTACAAGGGCCGCCGTGTGCTCCTCCGTTCGGGGGGAGCGTTCGGTGTTTCCGTTGACCATAATTACTCCACGAGGGCCTGGCATCTTGAGCTTAAGGTATATATAGTGCGGTACCACATTGAATTTGGCGAATGCGGTTCGTCCGAGCAATGCATGATAGCCACTGCAGAATGGGACTATGTCGAAGATCAATTCCTCGCTTCATAAATTATCCGGGGATCCGAAGACCACTTCAAGTGTGACTGAGCCTATACAGTTGGCCTCTACACCTGGTATTACGCCTTTAAAGGTCCTTTTGGTGGGATTAATCCTCGAGGGATCGATGCCCATTTTTCGCACTGTATCCTGGTAAAGCAGGTTCAGGCTGCTACCGCCGTCCATGAGGACTCTAGTGAGATGAAATCCGTCAATAATAGGGTCTAGAACCAATGCGGCAAATCCGCCATGACAGATGCTAGTGGGATGGTCTCTTCGATCAAAGGTGATCGGGCAGGAGCACCATGGGTTGAACTTTGGGGCGACTGGCTCTACCGCGTATACGTCCCTTAACGCACGCTTCCGCTCCCTTTTGGGGACGTGGGTGGCGTATATCATGTTCACCGTCCACACTTGTGGGGGAAAACCCTTCTGTCCATTGATGTTCGGCAGCCGGGGCTCCTCGTCGTCATCGCTATGCAGCCCCTTGTCTTCATTGTCAGCGCTTAGCTTGCCTGCCTGCTTGTACACCCAACAATCCCTGTTGGTGTGATTGGCCGACTTTTCAGGGGTGCCATGTATTTGGCACAAGCGGTCGAGTATTCGGTCCAAGATGGATGGGCCCCTAGGATTCCTTGTGAATGGCTTCTTCCACTGACCGGATTTAGAGCCTCTGAATCCGGCATTAACTGGTGTATCATTAGCATTGTCGCCGTTAATGCGACGCTTCTGCTTGTTGCGACACGACCTGCCACTAATGTCCCTGGTGTCCGAACTACCAGGGTTCTTGGTCATATTGTTGCTACGAGCGAGCCAGCTGTCTTCTCCCGCGCAAAAGCGGGTCATGAGTGTCGTGAGTGCTGCCATAGATTTCGGCTTTTCTTGTCCGAGGTGCCGGGGCAGCCACTCGTCACGGATATTGTGCTTGAAGGCTGCTAAGGCCTCAGCGTCTGGACAGTCGACTATTTGATTTTTCTTTGTTAGGAACCATGTCCAGAATTGTCTGGCCAATTCCTCTGGCTGCTGGATTACATGACTTATGTCATCGGCGTCTGGGGGTCGCACATAAGTGCCCTGGAAATTGTCAAGGAATGCGGCTTCCAGGTCCTCCCAACAACTGATTGATCCTGTTGGCAAGCTGTTGAGCCAATGCCGAGCTGGTCCTTTAAGCTTGAGTGGGAGGTATTTGATGGCGTGAAAATCGTCACCACGGGCCATGTGGATATGAAGGAGATAATCCTTGATCCATACCGCAGGGTCTGTTGTGCCATCATATGATTTGATGTTTACGGGTTTGAAACCCTCGGGGATTTGATGATCCATTATTTCGTCTGTAAAGCACAGTGGGTGTGCGGCGCCTCTGTACTGGGCGATATCATGACGTAGCTCCAATGAGCTTTGTCTACTGTGTTCGGCCCTGCCGAATTTGTGGCCGGCGTGACGGTTACCGTCTCGAGCCATGGGGTGCCCACGTGATCCATAGATCGATCGTGTTTTCCTTGCCTTGTCCTCCAACATGTCTTGTAAGTCCGGCGCATATTCCCATGCCTTGGTACGGGGTGCGGATTGAGTGGAGGGACAGGAGGCCTCTCTGTCGCGGCCACGAGGTGGCCGTTCGACCGCATCAAGTGCTTCCTCCTCTAATCGGGGTAGCAACTTGCGCTTTGGGTAACTCTTGGAGGGGCGTTCGAGTTTATGCTCTTCGGCCGCAAAGACTTCAGTCCATCTATCAACCAGCAAATCTTGATCAGCTCTGAGCTGTTGCTGTTTTTTCTTGAGGCTTCTTGCCGTGGCCATAAGCCTGCGTTGGAAACACTTTTGCTCAACGGGATCCTCTGGCACGACGAATTCGTCGTCGTCGAGGCTTGCCTCGTCTTCGGAGGGAGGCATATAATTATCGTCCTCGACCTCTCTGTCTGCCGCTCTCTCATGAGGGCTGCTTTCTCCATCCTCCTATGCTAAACCTTACTGGAGGGGGTTTTCTTCGGCACTCTCTGGAGTATTATTATCTCCCGTGCTGGAATCACAGTTTTTGTGTTGGTGGGATTTTGAGTGGCGCTGCTGACGCCAGCGCTTGGGCTGTTTCTTGGAGGGGTCATCGTCCGCCGTTCCATCGCCCTCTCCCTCTTTTGTGGTGTCCACCATGTATATGTCATATGACGAGGTGGCTTTCTAGGGCCTAGTAGGCGCTGGTTCTTCATCATCTCCTTCATCGGCGTCCATACCGTCGATGTCTTCGGAGTCGAAGTCGAGCATGTCAGTTAAGTCGTCGACAGTGGCTACAAAGTGGGTGGTGGGTGGGTTTTGAATTTCTTCATCGTTCGTACCCCAACGTTGCTGACCGTAGTGCGGCCAGGGCTCTCCTCATAAAGAGAGAGACTTCAGTGACTTCAGGATATCGCCGAAAGGCGAGTGCTGAAAGATGTCTCTGGTAGTGAACTCCATGATCGGCGGCCAATTGGATTCGACTGGCAGGGGCGCGGAGGGTTCAGAGTCCGGAGAGGAGTCCGGCTCCTTGGAGTCACGAGCCTTGCAGAGTACGGGGCTGGTGTTCGGCTCAATCGCCATTTGGATCGCAGCCCCCGAGGTGGGGTCCAACTGCCCATCCTTGATCGGTGCAGTTGACTCCGAACTAAGGGTCGGAGCCGGTGCGGGTGCGGCCTCCAGGGCACCGTTCGGCGGTAGAGTTAGATCATGCTCGTCATGACAGTGCGGCGCGCTCGGCAGTGGTTCGAATCCGTCGAAGAGCAAGTCCCAGCGGATGTCAGCCGTGTAGTTTAAACTTCCGAATCTGACCTGACGGCCAGGGGCATAGCTTTCGATCTGCTCTAGATGGCCAAGTGAATTGGCCCGCAGTGCGAAGCCGCCAAAGATGAAGATCTGTCCAGGGAGGAAGGTCTCACCCTGGACTACATCGCCATTGATGATTGTAGGAGCCATCGGGCCTGACGGCGACGACACAGAGGAACTCTCAATGAAAGCACCAATGTCGGTGTCAAAACCGGCGGGTCTCGGGTAGGGGGTCACGAACTGTGCGTCTAGGCCGGATGGTAACAGGAGGCAAGGGACACGAAGTTTTACCTAGGTTCGGGCCCTCTCGATGGAGGTAAAACCCTACGTCCTGCTTGATTAATATTGATGATATGGGTAGTACAAGAGTAGATCTACCACAAGATCAGAGAGGGTTAGGGTTACATAGAGTTGGTTACAATGGTATGATTGTTAATGTGTGTGTTGTCCTACGGACTAAAACCCTCCGGTTTATATAGACACTTGAGAGGGTTAGGGTTACATAGAGTCGGTTACAATGGTAGGAGATCTGAACATCCGTATCGCCAAGCTTGCCTTCCACGCCAAGGAAAGTCCCTTCCGGACACGGGACGGAGTCTTGAATCTTGTATCTTCATAGTCCAGGAGTCCGGCTGAAGGTATAGTTCGGCTATCCGGACACCCCCTAATCCAGGACTCCCTCACTACCTGTCTACCAGGTGGTGTTCGACGAGACGGGCTTGGGATAGACTAGGCACCGTGGCACGGTGTACCAAGTGGCACCCGGATGGTGGGCTTGGGAACCCTGCACACATCGTTTGGGGCCATACTGGAGACTTCGACCGGAACTCCTTGCGGATGGAACTCGAATAGGCGATAAACCTGGACAAGAGACTTGTGTGGTTAGTTAGGTCGTGGCCGACACCCTCACCCAGCTTCCGCTTGAAGGTTGCCGAGGTACATGGCATGTACAGGGCTATAAGTGGAGAGAGCGTGTGTGAAGAAGTACACCCCTGCAGGGTCAACATTATCTATTCGAATAGCCGTTTTCCTCGGATATGGAAACTTGGAGGACTTATGTAGTACATAGACAACTTGAAGTGGATACTCTAAAATATGCAAGATAAGCGTGAGTGCTATGGATGGCTTTCTCGTAGGGAGACGGGAACGGATCCATAGTGGAGTATTGATATGGTGAATATGTGGACTCGTGTGCGTCTTCTCACCTCAAAGAAGTTTCTGGTACTCGTAGTATAGGTTAGCCACTGAGTCAAAGCTGGCTTGTTGCTGTTAACTCCACCACGCCCCTTGATGATAATGTTGCATATGTAGATAGTTATAATGTAAGACTTGCTGAGTACCTTCGTACTCACGTTTGCCTATTTATGTTTTGCAGTTGGTTACGCTAGTGACTTCGACGAGTAACTTGTATCCCAGCTACGATCTTGTACCCTTGGGAGGGTCGTGTTTAGTCAGGCTTCTTAGTCTTTTCCTTTTGTAGTTGTGTGTACTCAGACATGTAATGCTTTCGTTGCTTGTATGCTCTGAATGACGGGTCGTGCGACCCCTGTTTGTATTGAATGCTATGTGGCTCTTCTGGGCCTTTATCTATATGAGTTTGAGTTATGTTGTGATGCCATGTTGTACAACACATACTTGCATTTTATGCGTACGCGTAACGTGTATAGCTATGTGTGGGATCCGACAACCTAGTTGTTTATACCTGGTAGCCTCTCTTATGGGGAAATGTAGTCTTGTGCTTCCATGAGCCATAGTAGTCCGCTACAGCCCTGTTCACCGGAGTCCTGCTAGCCCAGCACTACTGCTCTGGAACACTTGACTAGCCGGCATGTGATTCACTTCGTTCCTTTGTCTGTCCCTTCGGGGAAATGTCACGCGGTGAAATCCGGAGTCCTGCCTAGCCTGCTACAGCCCGGGTTCCCGGAGTCCTGTTAGCCCAGTGCTACAGCCCGGATTCATACGCTGTTGACCGACATGCTCGAGGTTGATTCATGTATGCCTGTCCCTGTAAGATAGTGCCACTTTGGGTTCACGACTAGTCATGTCGTCCCGGGTTCTCTATCATATGGATGCTAGCGACACTATCATATACGTGAGCCAAAAGGCGCAAACGGTCCTGGGCCAGGTAAGGTGGCCCCGTGGAATACTGTGCGTGAGGCCGCAAAGTGGTATGAAGTGTTACATGCTAGATCGGTGTGACTTAGGATCGGGGTCCCGACAACGTTGGTATCAGAGCCTGAATGTCTGTAGGATTACCAAGCCAAACTGGTCGAAGTTGAGTCTAGAAATGCTTTAGTTATATAAGGGAATTGATTGTGGAAGGGAACGTAAGGCTCTTTTACTCCTTTACCTCGTGTCATTCTTTCTGAGTCAGCCTCTTCTTTTCTATGAGGGTTAAGGCCTAGGCTTCTCCTCTATCTCTCAGGATGACGTGTTACTAAACCGTTAAGTCTTAGGATTGTTGGGTTGTGTCTCCGTACAGTTCTACTACTTCCGTGTGTCATCAGTTTGACCCAGAACCTTGATATTATGATGCTGATTGATTATGCTATTCCTTTGATGAATGTCTCGAAATCCTTTTGAGCATTTACAGCCGTTATGCTGCCGAAATTGTCCTAGGATTTCAAGAGTTTCCAATGCTTTTGCATTACATTCCGCATCCTTATGTCGATGCTAATTCCATCCTTGTTTCCTTGGTTTCTGTGCTAGGATGTCGTCTGCTAACCGAGGTTCAGTTGCTCATAGCAAGAACCCCGGAGATGGTAGGGATGAGGATCCTCCTGACCAGCCTTTGATGGCAGAGTTCTTGTTAGCATCCGAGAGGAACAAGCGTGAGACTAACTGCTTGCTGGCACAGATTGATTAGAACACCGCACATCAGCGTAAGAAGTTGGTTTCCATCAACGACTACATTGGTTTGAAACCACCCACCTTCCATCATTCCATTGAGCCACTCGACGCAGATGACTGGCTCCGAAGCATCACTCACAAGTTGCATTCTGCGAACGTAACTGAAGGTGACAAGGTCACCTATGCTACCTATCACTTGGAAGGTCCTGCTAGTATTTGGTGGCAGAGCTATGAGGCTATGCTACCAGCTGGCCAGATTCCTATCTGGAAGGATTTCACCGAGGCTTTTCGTGAGAACCACATTCCTTAGGCTCTCATTGACCACAAGAGGGAAGAGTTCTGTAGTTTTACCCAGGGTAAGTTGCCTGTTGATGCTTACAGTAGAGAGTTTGGAAACCTCGCCCGCTATGCTATAGAAGAAGTGTCCACGGACGCCAAGAAGCAGGCTAGGTTCCGGAAGGGTCTCAACCCTAAGTTGCGTCGTGATCTCCGCCTACATCATTGTGATACTTTCCAGGCTCTTGTGAACAAGCCCATTAATGCAGAGACAGCTCAACTCACTTACGAGGAGTCTCATAAGCACAACCGTGATCTGGGTTCTTCCTCCCGCTCTGGCTCTCAGAAGCGACGGATTTGGATTCCGAACTCAGCTCTTCCACCTGGATATGCACCAAGGCCATCCGATGTGACGCCTCACCCACCTCAGCAATGTACCCCACCCAGGCCTATTAGTGGACCACTTGCCAATGTGGGTCCACGTCCTACCTCAGGAACTTGCTTCTCCTGCGGAGAACCAGGACACTATGCACGTGACTGCCCTCAGTCCAGTTATACCCCCACCCCAGTCTGAGAGGTCTGTTGGCCGTGAAAAGCGATCAGTCAAGATGATCAGTACCAAGCCAGCCTCCATTGAACGAGCATGTGTGCACCATGTCTCAGCTACAGAAGCTCAAGATGATCCCGACGTCATATTGGGAACACTTCTTGTCAATTGTCACCCTGCTTCAGTTCTGTTCGATACTGGAGCATCTCACTCCTTCATATCCGAAGGTTATGCTCGGTTGCACGACATGTCATTTTGTGATATGCCAACTCCACTAATAATCCAGACTCCTGGTTCCAAATGGCAAACCTCCAAGGTAAGCCATGGTAATCAAATCCTTGTGGACAGACTGGTATTCCTTGCTTCTTTGATATCTCTCAAGTCTTCAGATATTAACATCATCTTGGGTATGGACTGGATGACAGCTCATCATGCCAAGATCGATTGTTACACTAGAACTGTTCAACTTACACATCCATCTGGCAAAATAGTCACTGTCTCCACTAGAGTTGCAAGGCGTCAACTCTATTCTCTTAATGCCAGCCCTCTTCCAGACCTTGAAGATATTCCGGTAGTCCATGACTTCCCGGATGTCTTTCCAGAAGAACTGCCAGGTGTCCCACCTGACAGAGATGTAGAGTTTGTCATAGAACTTATCCCAGGAACTGTTCCAATCTCTAGGAGACCATACAAGATGGCACATTTGGAGTTAGCCGAGCTTATGAAACAACTTGATGAGTCCTTGCAAAAGGGTTTCATCCGTCCCAGTTCTTCTCCTTGGGCTTATCCTGTCCTCTTTGTCAAGAAGAAGGATGGTACGGATCAGATGGTTGTAGATTATCGTCCCGTTAATTTGGTCATGATAAAGAACAAGTATCCGCTCCCCATGATCAACGACCTATATGATCAGCTCGCTGGATCCTCAGTCTTTTCCAAGATGGATTTGAGGTTAGGCTACCACCAAATCAAAATCAGAAACAGGGACATCCCCAAAACGGCCTTTGTCACTCATTATGGTCAATACGAGTACACCGTGATGTCTTTCGGCCTAATCAATGCTCGAGCTACTTTCTCCCGCTTGATGAACTCGATCTTTATGGAGTACTTAGATAAGTTCGTCCTGGTTTATCTCGATGATATTCTTATTTACTCGAAGAACAAGGAAGAGCATGCCGAACATCTTAGGCTTGTGTTAGAAAAACTCAGAGAGCACCGCCTTTATGCCAAGTTCTCCAAGTGTGAATTTTGGTTGCCAGAAGTGGCCTATCTGGGCCACGTGATCTCTGGTAAGGGCATCGCTGTCAATCCCGAGAGAGTCAAAGCCATTCTCGATTGGACTCCACCTGAAATGGTCAAACAAGTTAGGAGTTTCCTTGGTCTAGCCAGTTATTGTCGCCGCTTCGTTGAAAACTTCTCCAAAGTGGCCAAACCCCTCACGGAACTTCTCAAGAAAGATAAAAGGTTTGACTGGACCCCACAGTGTGTGCATAGTTTTTAGGAACTGAAAGGACGCCTGACTTCTACGCCCATACTCGTGCCACCGGATTTCACTAAAGACTTTGTTATCTATTGTGACGCTTCGCATCAAGGACTAGGTTGCATTCTTATGCAGGATCGTCATGTGATTGCCTATGCATCTCGACAGTTGCATCCACATGAGGAAAATTATCCTACATATGATCTAGAGCTTGCAGCCGTAGTCTATGCACTTAAGACTTGGCGACATTACCTTCTTGGTAACCGTTGTGAAATCTACACTGACCATCAGAGTCTCAAGTATATCTTCACCCAACCGGATCTGAGTCTTAGACAGAGACGTTGGTTGGAGTTGATCTCGGATTACGACTTAGAAATCACCTACACCCCAGGCAAAGGCAATGTCATGGCTGATGCTTTAAGTCGTAAATCCTATTGCAACAACCTCATGTTGCAACAATGTCAACCACCCCTCCATGAGGAATTCTGTAAGCTTAACCTTCACATAGCTCCTCATGGTTCCCTTTCTACCTTGGTGGCGAAACCTACCCTTACGGATCAGATCATACAGGCTCAGAAGCATGATACGGGAATTTCCCGGATCAAGAAAAATATTTCAAAGGGAGTTGCCAACTGTTTCTCTATGGATGAACGTGGTGTTGTTTACTTTGGAAACCGTTTGGTGGTTCCCAAATGTCAACAGATGCAGCAACTGATCCGTAAGGAGGCCCATGAATCCCCTCTCACGATTCATCCTGGTAGTACAAATATGTATCTGGACCTACGCCAGAGGTTCTGGTGGACTAGGATGAAGAGAGAAATCGCTCAGTATATTGCGAACTGTGATGTTTGTCGTCGCGTTAAGGCAGAGCATCAAAGACCTGCTGGCACCCTTCAACCTTTAGCTATTCCCGAGTGGAAATGGGACAAAGTTGGTATGGACTTCATCACCGGCTTTCCCAGGACCAAGAAAGGAAATAATGCTATATTCGTAGTCATTGACCGTCTTTCCAAAGTGGCTCACTTCCTACCTGTTCGAGAGAGTATCACTGCTAGTCAGCTCGCTGACTTATATATCTCCCGAATAGTGTCACTCCATGGTGTTCCACTAGAGATCAATTCAGACCATGGCAGTCTTTTCACCTCTCATTTCTGGGAAAGTTTCCAGAACGCCATGGGAACTCATCTTTCTTTCAGTACCGCTTTCCACTCTCAGTCAAGTGGTCGGATGGAAAGGGTCAACCAAATTCTCGAAGACATGCTTAGAGCTTGCGTTATCTCATTCAATATGGATTGGGAGAAATGTCTTCCCTTTGCCAAGTTTGCTTATAACAAAAGCTACCAATCCAATCTTAAGAAAGCACCCTTCGAGATTCTGTATGGACAAAGATGTCGAACACCTTTGAACTGGTCATAAACCGGTGAAAGACAATTCTTTGGACCGGATATGATCCAGGAGGCAGAAGAGCAAGTTCGCATCATTCGTGAGAATTCGAAAACAGCCCAATCTCATCAAAAGAGCCAGTATGACCGTCGTCATAAGGAAGTGGCTTATGAAGTTGGCGACAAGGCTTACCTTCAGGTTACTCCTTTGAAGGGTACCCATCGTTTCGGTATCAAGGGCAAGTTGGCTCCTCGTTACATTGGTCCTTTTCGCATTCTCGCTAAACGAGGAGAGGTTGCCTACCAGTTGGAACTACCCCCACATCTTTCTCGAGTTCATGATGTCTTCCACGTCTCTCAACTCAGGCGTTGCTTCTCGGATCCCATCCGCGGAGTGGACCACGAAACGCTTGATCTCCAAGATAACCTCACTTATCGAGAGAACCCCGTTCACATTCTGGATCAAGCAGAGCATGTCACTTGACGTCATAACATCAAGTTTCTCAAGGTTCAGTGGTCTCATCATTCTGAGAGAGAAGCTACCTGGGAGCGAGAAGATCGTCTTCGACTTGAGTACCCCGCTTTCTTTCCGCCAACTCCTGAATCTCGGGACGAGATTCTTCTGAGTGGGGGCGAGTTGTCACATCCCTAGTTCTGGTATGACCTAGACTAGCTAGTCATTTGTGCATCATGTTTAAATTCCATTTAAATTTGAAATGGGGATTTGTGAAACCCTCAGAAATCATTTCTGGAAATGACCCAGATAAAAAGTGCTCCAAAAAGGACCAACAAAATGTTCATGTTGCTCTCTGAAAATATTGGTCAGAGGTAAAATTCAAACCAATAATTTTGGGAGCCCATAAATATTTATTTTGTCCTTTTGGAATTAATACAATAATTATTTGCCTTGGATATATATATACGTGATATATTTTATATATGTCCAAAAATTCTGGTTTTTGTTGAGGGGCTTTGGAATAATCCAACTAGTCCCTACAAGAATTATCAGAAGCAACAAAAATGATTTAGTGTCTAAAACTAAATCAAAACAATACAGAAAATGCAAAATAGAAGAAAAAGAGAGGGGAAAACACTTACCTGGCCTCCCTGTAGCCTGGCCCGGCTTCTCTCGGCCCAGCCCACCAGTCCGACCGCCAGGAGCTTCTTCAAGCTCCTTCCAGTAGGAGCTGCTGCGTGCCCGCCTCACAGCCGACGGCGGCCACATCTCCCCGCTACCTCCTGCTTCCTTCCCCGTCCTTGACCGGGCGCCTAGAGATGGCCGAGCCCCCCTGGTCCTTCCCCTCTCTCGCAGCTCACTCTCCCTTCCCCTGCTCTCTCTCTGTAGCACGCCCGAACGGGTCCATCGCCGCCGTTCGCTGGCACCGTGACCACCGTGGTCTTCTCGCCCCTTCCCCACGTCCAAAAGCTCCGTGACGACGCATATCTCCTCTACGCGGAAGATCCCGAACCCAGGAGCACCGTGGTGACGCCTTCGAGCTCGTCTTCCACGTCAGGCGCAACCGATCACCGTCGGCGATTCGCGACGTCTGGCGCGCCCCCGAGCCCGCTGACCTTCTCTTCCGACCCCAGGTGAGCCCTGGCGTCTTTCCCCTCTCTTCTTGCTGCCGAACGCGTCCCCTAACCATGATCTTCACCGGAGCCGAAAGCTTCCGCCCGCCAGCCATGTCACCACCGTCGCCGCAGCTGCTCAGGCTCAAAACCGAGCGCGTCACCGTGCTCAGCACAACTCCACGGGCCTAGAGCAACCAACCGTTGCTCCTGCCGTGCACCATAGCGACGTTTGCATCATCGCCCGAACTCCGGCCACCACCGCGAGCTTGCCTCCGGTGAGCTCGGGCCACCTCAGCCCCTGCCGTTTGCACGAATGGATGCGGGCGAGTCGCAGCTCCACAAAGATGCCCTCCGCCGGCCATTTGGTCGCCGAAGGAGGAATCCCGAGCCCCTCCGCCGTCTCTGGCCTTGCCGGTGACGAGCGCTGGGTCAACTCCGGTGTGGGTTGACCCCCACAGCCCAGTTTGACCTCCCCCTCTCTCACACTGACTTGCGGGCCCCGCCTTACTAATTACCTTAGTTAGCACTATTTAACTAACTAGGTTAGCTACTACGGTCACTGACTAGTGGGCCCTGCCCAGTTAGTTAGGACTAACTAACTTAGTTAGTTGACCGGGTCACTGACCAGTGGGACCCACTGGTCAGGTTTGACCTGGTCAGCCCTGTTGACTCGCTTACGTCATGCTGATGTAGAGCTGACGCAATAATTGATTTCTGGAATTAATTTAACTCAGGAAATTCCAGAATATTGCCTAAACTTCAAAAATTCATAATAATTCAACCGTAGCTCAGAATGAAATAAATTATATAAGAAAAATTATCAGAAAAATGCAAGGAATCCATTTATGCCAGTTACATGCATGAAAAACTAACTTATACATGCTGTATAAGTGAAAACATAATATGGGCATTTTAAATGCTTTATTTTGAATTGCATTTGAATCTTTGATTCAAATTGGCTTCAACCAACTTGGTAGCATCTTGCATTAGCCCAAACACTAGCATTTGCGCATGTCATGTTCATGCATCATTTTGTTGCATTTGTTTGTGTGTTGATCGCCGGCACCGTTTCTACTCGATAGGTTCCACTCCGGAAGGTGTTCCCGAGTACCTGTCAGAGGAGCCGTACACCTTCGTCATTCTATCAGGCAAGCAAACCCCCTTGAGCATCTCGATAAATCCCACTCTCTCGCTCTTGCTCCGTATACTGCATTAGGACAACAATGATTCAACAGCTACTTTTCTACTGCGGTAGTTGAACCCATTCCTCTGCATGACCTGTCATTGCCACAGTAAATAGTTGAAACCCACTAGCATGAGTAGGAGTTGCTTGAGCCTTGATGTGCCTACTCATCCATGTTTGTTTTCTTTATGCCAGTTATGCTTAGAGTTCTGTCAGGTCTGATTCATCGGGAATGAATCGGAGTGGTGAACATGTCCTACCGATAAAAGGCTAAGAGTGTGAACACATTTTGGTAAAGGTAGCGATGAGAGGCCATGTAGGAGTACATGGTGGGTTGTCTCATTGGAACCGTCCCTAAGCACTGAGTTCTGTGTATGTTATCCAAGTCCAGTTACTACCACACATTGGGTTCCGGTTATCCGGACCCTCTCGGCTTATTAATCCACTTGATCTCTATCCAGGAGTTGCAACTAGTTTCTGGCGTTTGTAGGTAGTGCTACTTGTCTACCAGGTGGTGCTCGACGGGACGGGCTTGGGACAGACTAGGCACCGTGGCATGGTGTACCAAGTGGCACCCGGATGGTGGGCTTGGGAACCCTGCACACATCGTTTGGGGCCGTACTGGAGAATTCGGCCGGAACTCCTTCCGGATGGAACTCAAATAGGCGATAAACCTGGACGAGAGACTTGTGTGGTTAGTCAGGTCGTGGCCGACACCCTCGCCCGGCTTCCGCTTGAACGTTGCCGAGGTGCATGACATGTATAGGGCTATAAGTGGCGAGAGCATGTGTGAAGAAGTACACCCCTGCAGGGTCAACATTATCTATTCTAATAGCCGTTTTCCTCGGATATGGAAACTTGGAGGACTTATGTAGTACATAGACAACTTGAAATGGATACTCTAAAATACGCAAGATAAGCGTGAGTGCTATGGATGGCTTTTTCGTAGGGAGACGGGAACGGATCCATAGTGGAGTATTGATATGGTGAATATGTGGACTCGTGTGCGTCTTCTCACCTCAAAGAAGTTTCTGATACTCGTAGTATAAGTTAGCTACTGAGTCAAAACTGGCTTGCTGCTGTTAACTCCACCACCCCCCTTGATGATAATGTTAAATATGTAGATAGTTCTGATGTAAGACTTGCTGAGTACCTTCGTACTCACATTTGCCTATTTATGTTTTGCAGTTGGTTACGCTAGTGACTTCGACGAGTAGCTTGTATCCCAGCTACGATCTTGTACCCTTGGGAGGGTCGTGTTTAGTCAGGCTTCTTAGTCTTTTCCTTCTGTAGTTGTGTGTACTCAGACATGTAATGCTTCCGTTGCTTGTATGCTCTGAATGACGTGTCGTGAGACCCCTGTTTGTATTGAATGCTATGTGGCTCTTCTGGGCCTTTATCTATATGAGTTTGAGTTATGTTGTGATGCCATGTTGTACAACACATACTTGCATGTTATGCGTACGTGTAACATGTATAGCTATGTGTGGGATCCGACAACCTAGTTGTTTATCCCTGGTAGGCTCTCTTATGGGGAAATGTAGTCTTGTGCTTCCATGAGCCATAGTAGTCCGCTACAGCCCAGTTCACCGGAGTCCTGCTAGCCCAGCACTACTGCTCCGGAACACTTGACTGGCCGGCATGTGATTCAGGTCGTTCCTGTGTCTGTCCCTTCGGGGAAATGTCACGCGGTGACATCCGGAGTCCTGCCTAGCCTGCTACAGCCCGGGTTCCCGGAGTCTTGTTAGCCCAGTGCTACAGCCCGGATTCATACGTTGTTGACCGACATGCTCAAGGTTGATTCATGTATGCCTATCCCTATAAGATAGTGCCACTTTGGTTCACGACTAGTCATGTCGGCCCGGGTTCTCTGTCATATACGTGAGCCAAAAGGCGCAAACGATCCCGAGCCAGGTAAGGTGGCCCCGTGGGAATACCGTGCGTGAGGCCGCAAAGTGGTATGAAGTGTTACATGCTAGATCGGTGTGACTTAGGATCGGGGTCCCGACAATGGGTGATGCTATCAGGACAGGGGCTGCTTCATCAAAGCCCAAAGAAGCACCCAAAGCAGCCTCCAAGCCCAAGAGTGCACCTAAGAGGAATACCAGGAGTATACCAGCTGCTGAGAAGAACAAGGCCCCAGTGCCTGAAGTTGCTGCTGATGAAGATGATGAAGGACAAGTCCTGAGGAAGCTCAAACCCAAGATTCCAGACCACAATGATGCTCATCCTGTGGCTGAGAATATGAAGATCAGGAGAGACTCGGGACTAAGGAAATGGAGATAGACAGACACATATGCTACAAGAAGAAGAACTGCTGTTGATTACAGGTTCCACACAAAGGAACAACAAGATTTCTATGAGACAGTGCTGCTGGACAAGAAACCTATAGTGTGTGAAATGAGGTGGGTCGACTGGAAGTATATCAAGGAAAATGAGGAACACTATCCTGGTGTGTTTGACAGCTTCAGTGCTTGTGGAATTGCAGACTTTGTTGGGCAGAAGCTCACAAAGTGGAATGAGGAGCTCATAATGCAATTATACTCCATAGCACACTTCTATCCAGATGGCAGGATAGTATGGATGTATGAAGGTACAATTATACTCCATAGCACACTTCTATCCAGATGGCAGGATAGTATGGATGTCTGAAGGTACAAGGTACCACTCAACTATTGAGGAATGGGCAAATCTGATCAATGCTCCTAAGGAAGAAGAAGATGACTTGGATGTCTATGCCAAGAAGAAGATGGGTCACAACTCTATGGCAAACATGTATAAGGAGATTCCTAAAGATGATCTTGAGACTCACCAGTTTGGGTCAGTAAAACACTTGCTGTCAGGGATGCCTACAATCAATTGGATCCTTAGGCACACTTCTTGCCCAAGTCTGGTGATCACAGAATGATCAGAGGCCATGCAATTAACATGCTACATATATTTGATGTGCCACAGAAGTTCAAGGTCATGAGCCTTATAGTTGAGACTATCAAGAGGACTGCAGCAGACCAGAAAAGAAGTTGTGGATATTCCCCACAAATCCAGGAGTTGATAAACTCAAAGATGGGCACAGGCACATACCTGTTGGATAAGAAACACTTGCCTATCTACCCAGACTTCGAGGACAATCAAGTTGTGATGAATGAGAATGAACCATCATCAGTACAAGCTCAAGAGAAGAAGGAGAAAGCAAAGAAAGAGAAGGCTGCCAAGATGCCAACTCAAGAGGAGGCATCTGAGTACTTTTTGAAAAGCATACAGGACCAGCTTGGTTATTTGATAGCATCAACTCTGAGGATTGAGAAGGGGTTGGCCACCCTAACTCAAAACCAGGAGAGCCTGGAAAGAATCATGGAACAAAAATTCTATGATTTAGATGTCAAATTAACTGAGATTGAGTCAGTTGTGGAGCAGCTACAGGATGACATGCATGAGAGGAAGGGCAGAACAACCACTAATGCATTTGCCAGAGTGCCTAGAGCTCAGAGATCAACTGCAGTGCCAGTAACAAACACCAGAGCCACTTCATCTACACCAGCTACAACTTCAGTGCCACCAGCTCCAGCACCTACCCCAGCTATCCCTGGGTGGTTTTGGTAATTCCTAACAACATATAGCTCATTGAGCTAACATTATTCCAAGATTGATATTTTAGGAAAAGCTCAATGAATGGCATGGCATGGATGAGGAAAGTGGATCCCTCAAAATTCTATGGACAAAAAGTTTGGCTCAAGCTTCAAGATCAAGACTCTACATTTTATATTTTAGTGATCCAAGATCACATTGAGTCTATAGGAAAAGCCAATACTATCAAGGAGGGATGAGGTGTTGCTTAATGGCTTGCTTGCTCAAAGTGCTTAGTGATATGCTCCAAAATCCTCAACTACCTTCCCACATCCACATATGACCTAAACCAAAAGTCAAACTCGGCCCCACCGATTCTTTCTATCTGGCGCCACCGAGTTTCAATTGTCATAGCCACTGCCACAAACCCTAGGAAAATCGGTCTCACCGATAGGGATCTCTGTCTCACCGAGATGGTATTGTAATCTCTTTGTTTCCCTTCGTAACGTTTCGGTCTTACCGAGATGAGCGATCAGTCCCACCGAGATTGCAATGTAAACTCTCTGTTTCCCTTTTGTAACATTTTGGTCTGAGCGAATCGGTCCCACCAAGTTTACCTGACCAACTCTCTGGTTAGATTATTACCAAAATCGGTCCCACTGAGTTTGTGTAATCGGTCACACCGAGATTACGTTATGCCCTAACCCTAACCATATCGGTCCTACCGAGTTGCATCTCAGTCCCACCGAAAATCCTAACGGTCACTAGGTTTGCTGAATCGGTCCGACCGTGTTTAATCATTCGGTCCCACTGAGTTTGGCAAATTGTGTGTAACGGTTAGATTTTGTGTGGAGGCTATATATACCCCTCCACCCACTCTTCATTCGAGGAGTGAGCCATCAGAACATACCTACACTTCCAATACACATTTTTTGAGAGACAACCACCTACACTTGTGTTGAGGTCAAGATATTCCATTCCAACCATATGAATCTTGATCTCTAGCCTTCCCCAAGTTGCTTTCCACTCAAATCTTCTTTCCACCAAATCCAAATCCTGAGAGAGAGAGAGAGAGTTGAGTGTTGGGGAGACTATCATTTGAAGCACAAGAGCAAGGAGTTCATCATCAACACACCATTTGTTACTTCTTGGAGAGTGGTGTCTCCTAGATTGGCTAGGTGTCTCTTGGGAGCCTCTGACACGATTGTGGAGTTGAACCAAGGAGTTTGTAAGGGCAAGGAGATCGCCTACTTCGTGAAGATCTACCGCTAGTGAGGCAAGCCCTTCATGGGCGATGGCCATGGTGGAATAGACAAGGTTGCTTCTTCGTGGACCCTTCGTAGGTGGAGCCCTCCGTGGACTCGTGCAACCGTTACCCTCTGTGGGTTGAAGTCTCCATCAGCGTGGATGTATGATAGCACCACCTATCGGAACCACGACAAAAACATCCGTGTCTCCAATTGCGTTTGAATCCTCCAAACCCTTCCCTTTACATTCTTGCAAGTTGCATGCTTTACTTTTCGCTGCTCATATACTCTTTTGCATGCTTGCTTGAATTGTGTGGAGATTGCTTGACTTGTGCTAAGATAGCTAAAATCTGCCAAGAACTAAAATTGGGAAAAGGCTAGATTTTTATTTGGTCAAGTAGTCTAATCACCCCCCCTCTAGACATACTTTCGATCCTACAAAAGGCCTTCAATGAAATGTTGGAGTCTTCAAAACGTCAGCTCCACGAGCACACTGAGCTTTGTAAGTTGGATGCCATCTCACAAGTAATGGCTCTGAAGGCTCAGTTCAACTTGGGCAGAGAATGCTACGATGCAATGATGACAGTATTTGGACGCTTTCTACCCAAAGGCCATGTAATGCCTCCAAACATGTACCAGTCGGACAAAATCCTCCGTGCACTGAAGCTGCCCTATGAGAAGATACATGCATGTGAGAAAGGATGTGCTTTATTTAGGCTTGACTATGCGGACTTGAACTATTGTCCCATTTGCAAGTCTTCCAGGTATGTTGTGGTAGACAACGGTATGGGTGAGAAGACACAGACCAAAATCCCCATTAGTGTTCTTCGGTATATGCCAATCGTACCAAGACTTCAACGTCTTTTCATGGTCGAAGAGACGGTCAGACAGATGACATGGCACAAAACAGGCAAAAGAACCAAACTAGATGCAGATGGGAATCTGATGATGGCACACACATCGGATGGTGTTGCGTGGAAAAAGTTTGATGAATTACATGCTGACAAAGCGGCAGATCCTAGGCATCCTCGAGTCGGCATCGGCACGGATGGGTTCAGTGTGTTTGGTATGACGGCAGCCCAATACAGTTGTTGGCCCGTATTTGTCTTTCGACTCAATCTCCCCTCGAACAGATTATGCAAAGAAAGAACATTTTCCTGACGTTGATAATTCCAGGGCCCAACAATTCGGGGAAAAATATGAATGTGTACATGCAGCCGCTTAAGAACGAATTGCAAGAAGCCTGGGATAATGGGTTCAAGATATATGACGCCTATAGCAAATGGAACTTCATAATGCGTGTCTGGTACATGTACTCGACGCATGACTTGCCGGCGTATGCGCTATTCGTTGGCTGGTGTGTGCATGGAAGGTTCCTATGCCCCACATGCAAGGGAACTCTTGAGTTTCGTTGGCTTCAGGCCGGTCGCAAGTTTTCTTGCTTCGACATGCATAGACAGTTCCTGAATCCTCGCCATAAGTTCAGGAAAGACAAGAAGAACTTCATCAGAGGTAGAGTTGTCAAAAACTCTGCACCACCTGTGTTGACAGGCCAACAGACTCTGGATCAGGCGCACCACTCTGCACCACTTTGTTTCTCTCTTTCAGGCACGCTACAATAAGGCGGATGAGGTGCCAGAGGTGTACAACCTATATGCCATGGCCCACATTGCCTCTTATATGAAAGCCAAGGCATTCTCTCTGTCTGACCTCGATGATCCAAATAACTTCACCAACATCTCCCCCCATGACAAGCACGTGAAATATAGAGATGAGGGGAATGCGAGGAAAGGGGAGGACTTTAACCCGAGCCAGGGTCCCATTGATACAGAGCCGCTGATGATACCTGGTGGCGGGAGGTCCCATGGCTCCATAGCCCTGGGAGATGGACTTATCCGTTGTCCTAGCACTCTCCCGGAGATCAAGGCGCGCCAGTCGAGCTCCGCTCCTGAGATAAGGCCTAGTGAACGGCCAGTCCAACTCGCCTTCAAGGTTAGTTATACGTACTCAGCTATCTTTCTCCATTACATTGTGTGTGCTTCCATCAATGATTACAAATGGTCATGTGAGTGGTGCTGTAAGCTGCTTGAGGGAGTCCTGGATTAGGGGGTGTCCGGATGGCCGGACTATACCTTCAGCCGGACTCCTGGACTATGAAGATACAAGATTGAAGACTTCGTCCCGTGTCCAGAAGGGACTTTCCTTGGCATGGAAGGCAAGCTTGGCGATACGAATATGTAGATCTCCTACCATTGTAACCGACTTTGTGTAACCCTAACCCTCTCAGGTGTCTATATAAACCGGAGAGGTTCTAGGCCGTAGGACAACATACAGAACAACAATCATACCATAGGCTAGCTTCTAGGGTTTAGCCTCTCCAATCTCGTGGTAGATCTACTCTTGTACTACCCATATCATCAATATTAATCAAGCAGGACGTAGGGTTTTACCACAATCAAGAGGGCCCGAACCTGGGTAAAACTTCATGTACCTTGCCTTCTGTTACCATCCGGCCTAGATGCACAGTTCGGGACCCCCAACCCGAGATCCGCCGGTTTTGACACCGACATTGGTGCTTTCATTGAGAGTTCCTCTGTGTCGTCGCCGTTAGGTTTGATGGCTCCTACGATCATCAATAGAGATGCAGTCCAGGGTGAGACCTTCCTCCCTGGACAAATCTTCGTCTTCGGTGGTTTCGCACTGCGGGCCAATTCTCTTGGCCATCTAGAGCATATCGAAAGCTATGCCCCTGGCCGTCAGGTCAGATTTGGAAGTTTAAACTACACGGCTGACATCCGCGGGGACTTGATCTTCGACGGATTCAAGCCACTGCCGAGCGCGCCGCACTGTCACGACGAGCATGATCTAGCTCTGCCACCGAACAATGTCTTGGAGGCCGCACCCACATCGGCTTCAACCCTTAATTCAGAGCCAACTGCGCCGATCGAGGATAGGTGGTTGGACGCCGCCTCGGGGGATGCGATCCCAACGGCGATCGAGCCGAACACTAGCCCCGCACTCCGCGAGACTTGTGACTCCAAGGAGCCGGACTCCTCTCCGGACTCCGAACCCTCCGCACCCCTGCCGATCAAATCCGATTGGGCGCCGATCATGGAGTTTACTGCCGCAGACATCTTTCAGCACTCGCCTTTCGGCGATATTCTGAAGACACTAAAGTCTCTCTCTTTATCAGGAGAGCCCTGGCCGGACTACGGTCAGCAAGGTTGGGATACGGACGATGAAGAAATTCAAAGCCCACCCACCACCCACTTTGTAGCCACTGTCAACGATTTAACCGACATGCTCGACTTCGACTCCGAAGGCATCGACGGTATGGACGCCGATGAAGGAGACGATGAAGAACCAGCGCCTATTGGGCCCTGGAAATCCACATCGTCATATGACATATACATGGTGGACGCACCAAAAGATGACGACGAGGAGCGGAAGGACGCACCGAAGGCTTGTTCCCTCGAGAAGCAGTCAAAGCGGCGATGCAAGCTCCGCCCCAAATCTTGCCTCGACAGAAATAACAATCACACAGACCTGGCGCTGGAGCAGGGCGAACCGCTGTCGGACAACGGCAATCCGGATAATCAAACCGAACAAACAAATTCTATCAAGGATAATGGTCCGGACGACATAACGCCGGACAGGCACCCGGAGCAGCAGAATGCCCGTAAAAGGCTTGTTGCCACCGCAAGGAGTCTTAAAAAGCAAAAGCAAAGTCTCAAGGCTGCGCAAGACACACTCCAAATCAGATGGAGTAAAATACTCAACACAACAGCGAGGTACGGCGACAATCGCCCCTCCAAGAGCTACCCAAAGCGGAAGCTGCTACCTGAATTCGATGAGGAGGCCTCAGACCCCCCAACACCAAATATCAAAGCAGCCACCTGGCCGGATAGATGAACCCTCTACCAACACAGAGCAGCATACAACGCTACTCACAATACAACACGCGACCCATGCGAGGGCTCGCACCCAAAGGACGGCGCAACAAGATCCATCTATGGACCACGCAAGCGCGCCCCAGCATACAATGCAACACAACAAACATCCGAACAAGGCGGTACACCCAGCTACAGGGGTGCCGCACACCCCCTATGTTTCACCGATGAGTTGCTGGACCATGAATTTTTAGAGGGATTCAAACCTGTAAACATACAAACATACGATGGAACAACAGACCCTGGGGTCTGGATTGAGGACTACATCCTTCATATCCATATGGCTCGAGGAGATGATCTCCACGCCATCAAGTACTTACCCCTCAAGCTCAAAGGGCCAGCTCGTCACTGGCTTGAAGGCCCCCCCGAAAGCTCCATTGGAAGTTGGGAAGAGCTCGAAGACGCCTTTCGGGCAAATTTTCAAGGGACTTATGTCCGACCTCCAGATGCGGACGATTTGAGTCATATAACTCAACAGCCCGGAGAGTGTCGACTGTCCGGACGCCGAAGCCTTGGCAGCTTTTAAGCATAGTGTCCGTGACGAATGGCTCGCCAGACACCTCGGCCAAAATAAGCCGAGAACGATGGCCGCATTAACAAACCTCATGACCCGCTTTTGCACGGGTGAGGACAGCTGGCTAGCCAGATGCAGCACCAGCGACCCCAGTACATCTGAAGTTAGATATGGAAACAGGAAATCATGGTGCAACAGCAATAACAAACGCTGGAATAAAGAAGACAGCACGAAGGGCACGGCAGTAAACGCCGGATTCAAAAGCTCTCGGCCAGGTCAAAAGCCGCCCTCTAAAGGCACCAGGGATGAACTGTCCAGCCTCCACAAAATTCTGGACAAAGTATGTCAGATCCATAGCACCCCTGGTAAACCTGCTAATCATACCCATAGAGAATGTTGGGTCTTCAAGCAGTCCGGCAAGCTCAACGCCATACACAAGGGGGAGGATACACCAAGTGAAGACGAGGATGGGCCTCCCAAGCAAGACACTGGGGAAAAAAGAAATTTCCACCAGAAGTCAAAACAGTAAACGTGTTACACGTGATCAAGGGAAAAAACAACGCGGCACTCCCAGGAAAATATACCCAAGTGCCTGTCACCGCGAAGTCCTGCCACTGGTCGTTTCAACCGATCACTTTCGACCATCGCGATTACTCAGCAAGTATCCGACGCGCAGGATGGGCTGCCCTGGTATTAAACCCAGTAATTGGCGGATATCACTTCACACGAGTCTTGATGGACGGTGGCAGCAATCTAAACCTAATATATCAGGATACATTCCGCGGGATGGGGTTAGACCCAATAAAAATTCGCCATAGCAATACTACCTTTAAAGGAGTAACGCCAGGCCCAGGGGCTCGTTGCACGGGCTCCCTCCTACTACAAGTTATATTCGGCTCCCCTAATAACTTCCGTCGCGAGCATTCAACCTTCCACATCGCTCCGTTCCAAAGTGGCTATCAAGCACTGCTCGGAAGCGAAGCTTTCGCTCGCTTTAATGCAATACCACACTACGCCTCCCTCACACTCAAGATGCCCGGTCCACGTGGCATCATTTCATTGAACGGAAATATCAAGCGATCTCCGCGCGCTGAAGCGAGTGCGGCTGCCTTGGCAGCTGCACACTAAAGGCGCCCAGACCAGCGAAAGCATCCAATAGGTTGTCAAGACCTCAGACACAACTAATCAAGGCCGGCGCCGCTATTTATACTGAATAAATGATCACACCCCTATTTGTCAATACAAGGGGCTCAACGCGCGCAGACAAGTGGCTATTTCTTCCCATCTTGAATTATGCATGGTTTCTTTAAAAACTATCCTTTTGCACGACAACCTTTTCACATAAATTCCTCTCTTTTACAGACGATCATCGTGCTACACCCGTCCAGGATACGGCACAACGGAGACATAGGCGCATACGTGCAGCAGGGACCCACTCCAAGGATTCTTTTTAGATTAAGACCCTGCGTAAACCTTTTTTACTATCTCTTGTTGATACATATCCACCATTGAGAAGGATGCTGACGTCTTGGCATGTGGCCACGCCAGAACAATGCATGTACCTGGACACAAGGGGCTTCTTACAAAGGCCATTATTTAGGCCCGGTTTATACCACAAAGACTGATTACCTTAGGGAGTGTTCGGCGTCGCGAGTTTGGCCCTATATGCATCAGCTCCGAATCATTGTCTTTAGTCAAATGTTGGGTTTGCCCGGCTCCTGTGTTTTGGTGCCTTACGTTCCGCTTTACCGGCTAAGGTAGCACCAGGAGAACTACTGCGATTGTGCCCTGGTTCATCCGGACGAGCACCTCTGTAGAGAAAGCCGAAAACTGACTGTCATGATATAGCGTGAGACTGGTCAACCACTCGATGACCTGTGGAATGTAAGAATTCCTTCGCCTTAACGAAGGGTCGTTTTCCGGCCAGGAATGTACGCACCCCGGGATCGGGAGAGTGCGGAGCCACTAGGGGCTATCTACTAGCCCCACTGTCAAACTCCTATGGCTAAGTGAAAGTGCTAAAGCATTATATTCCGGTTGCCTCGCTAGCTCCTCTATCACCTCCTTAATAGGACCAAGAGGTTGGGTTAAGTGTGAACGTGTGTTTTTTGCGAGCACCTCCACATTATATGCATGGGGGTTGAAGCCGACGGCTGTAATCTTTCAGGTTATACACATGTATACATAAACAGCCGCCCAGGAGGCATCATATTACTTTTAGGCAAAAGTATAAAAATAGCCTTATAAAAATTTATAAAAGCATTTCGCTTACAATGAGATTACATATCACTCAAACATAATATTTTTTGAGCACCGGGTCTCTATCAAACGGGCACCCTCAAGAACTTCTTCAAAGTAGTGCTCGGCAGCCTTTCGACCTATAGCCGAATCCCGCATTGCAACATTGGTAGCATCCATCTCTGCCCAATGTGCCTTAACATGGGCAAAAGCCATCCATGCGCCCTCTATGCACGCCGACCTCCACATCGCATTAACGCGCGGCACCACGTCAAGGAGTTGCTGCACCAAGCTGAAATAGCTGTTCGGTTTTGGCCTTTCCGGCCATAGCTGATCCACAACAGATCTCATGGCGAGTCCGGACAACCTATTCAGTTCGGCCCATTCGGCTAATTGGTCAGTCAATGAAAGCGGACGCTCGGGAGAATGGAATTGTGTCCAAAACAGCTGGTCCACTTCACGGTCCGTCTGACCTTGGAAGTACTTGACCGTATCGGCAACGCTCGCCGCCAAATCCATATACACATCCTCCGAACTCCACAGCTGATCCAGAGAGGCATACCGTGGATCTCCGAACTTCCTCTGCAACTTAAAGGATTTCCCAGCTACAATGTCCCCGGCTTCCCGCAGCTCCTCCTTCTTCGCCCTCATGGCAGAGCGGATGTCTTTTCTCGTCACAGCAGCCTTCTCAAGGTCTGATGCCTTCGCTAGGTTTTCCTTTTCAAGAACCCGGCAACAGTCGGCGGCGGCTTTTAATTCTATGGCCATCTTGGCCATCTTATCTCGGCTCTCGCCATGCACGGCTTTCTCAGCTTTCAACTCCTCGGCCGCCTTCAAAACAGCCGCATTACCAAACCTCGCTTGTTCCTTGGCTCGGGCTAGTTCCGCCTGCAAGGCTTCAACAGTGGCAGCTCCATCTGCAGTCACAACATATTAAAGATACTGGCATCATGCTGCTCTTACTATGTGGCATTTACTAGATAATGACACTTACCCTGTGCCTTGTCAAGCCTTTTGTTAACAAGCTCGATGTCGGCGTCCGCCGCATCCAACTGCCGTTTTAAATGGGCAAACTCGCTAGTCCGGCTAGCCACCGGAGCTTCCATCACCTCCACATAAAGGCAGTATGGTTATTACCTAGGAATATGATCCTCTGTTCATCGTCGTTTCCGACGACAACCAGAGTCTCAAGGGCTACTATCTACACAGGGCACACCTAGCATGTGCAGGACTATCATACATTATTTTACGTACCTCAAAGCCTGTTAGTAGACTCAAAAAAGCTTCATGCAATCCGCTTTCGGCGGACAAGATTCTCTCCATCACCGTATTCATCAGCACACGGTGTTCATCTGAGATGGCCGCTCGCCCCATCAACTCCCTCAGAACATTCGATCGCACACCAGACGGTGCCGGACTCTTTCGTCCGCTCTCTTCAGGAGCCGGACACTGGGAGCTTCGGGTTCAATGGGATTATCTTCTGGCCTCGCCGGACTCGGAGAGGCCCTCCGCGACGACACTTCGGGGTCGCCCGCTTCCGGAGTGGAGGAGTCCGGAGGAGGCGTTTCGCTCTCCATCATCTCCGGAAGAAGATCCCCCAAAGACGAGCTCATTTGAGAGGGGCTAAGGCCCAGACTGCAAAGATATATGCGGTGGTTATTTTCTTAGAAGAAAAAGATGGCAAACCTGTACTATTAATGTATTTCGGGTCACTTATGACTCGCTGGAGAATTTATCCCCCCGCGGACTTTGTGCGGCAAAAGCACCCCCCAAGGTAGGACCCTCTTTGGGAGGCTTCTTCTCCCGTTTGGAAGCTTCGGCTTCCGAATCCCCGGCCGCAGTCCTTTTCCTCCTCCGGTCGTCTTCCTTCATGGAGACGCTCGCTCCCTCGGTTAGAATGGGCAGCGTTGGGGGCCCGCGTCTGCCCGTATTATCCTCCCCAGTATCTTCCTTCAAGGCCTCCGAGCAAGGTGCGACCTGGAGCATCTTTTCCAATACCGGATTGTCCAAACCCTTAGGGAGGGGGGCCGAACACCGAATCAACTTCGCCTTTGCTAGCCAGTCCTAGTCAAAAAGCGAACTCTCAATAACTTCGTAACAAATGAGAGATAGTATGTTCGGCCGGAAGATTCCTTACCTGTTCGGCGGTGTGTTTACTACTCAGGCCCACGTCCACGGTGATTACCGGACACTCTACCTGAGGTCCGAAGAACGACTTGTACATCTCCTCGTGCGTCAGGCCGAGGAAATTTTGAATGACGCACGGTCCCTCGGGATTGAACTCCCACAAGCGAAGGGGCCGGCGTTTGCAAGGCTGGACTTGACGAACCAGCATAACTTGTATTACCGCAACCAAACTAAAATCTCCATTGAAGAGATCTCGAATGCAGCTTTGCAGTATAGGCAGGTCCTTGGCTGGACCCCATCTCAGACCTCTGCTGATCCATGACATCAGTTGTGGTGGAGGTCCCGAGCGGAAAACAGGGGCGGCCGCCCACTAGGCACTTCTAGGAGCCGTGATGTAGAACCACTCCCGTTGCCTCAATTCAGACACCTCTGGAATGGAACCTTTGAGCCATGGAGCTCCCGTCATCTTGCATATTGAGGCACCTCCACACGCTTCATGTTGCCCCCCGATCATCTTAGGCTTTACTTCAAAGGTCTTGAGCCACAGGCCAATGTGAGGGGTAACCCAGAGGAAGGCCTCACACACGACAATAAATGTCGTGATATGAAGAAAGGAGTCCGGAGCTAGATCATGGAAATCTAGCCCATAATAAAACATCAAACCCCTGACGAAAGGATCCACAGCAAGGCCTAGACCTCGAAGGAAGTGGGAGACGAACACGACGTTCTCGTTGGGTTCGGGGGAGGGGACGGCCTGCCCTCGGGCAGGCAGCCGATGCAAAACCTCGGTGGTCAGATATCTGGCCTCCCTTAACTTTTTGATGTCTTCTCCCGTGACGGAGGAGGGCACCCATCGGCCTGGAAGGATAGATCCGGACATGATTGAAGGTTCGGAGCACCTGACATGAACTTTGGGTGTTTGAGCTTGAGGTGGGGGAAGGATTCGATTGAGCACAGGAGGGAATAAATAAAAGCCTTGTCCCTTTATAAAGAGGGTGAATATCAAGCGTCCTCTCCGTGGCCGTTTGGACTTGCCTACAGTCTAGGAGTCCTAGAAGTGGTTGGGTTACCCATGCCCGTATTGATGAGAATCCCGGAATAAGGGGACACGATCTCTGCTTCGACGAGACGTGCCAAGGAAACCGCCTTGCATGACACGCTGAGGTGGGACAATAAAACGATTTGAATAAAGGCTTGGCCGTGGTGCGATGTCACAACTACGAAATACATCAGCAGATTAGATTTGTGTAAATATTATTCTCTCTATGGCAATATGTGGAAACTTATGTTGCTGAGCCGGACACTATCTTTGTGTTCAAAATCTTCTATGAAGTACTTGTAGGAGGAACCCGCCTTGCAATGCCGAAAACAATCTGCGCGCCGGACTCGTCATCATTGAAGCCTGGTTTAGGGGCTACTGAGGGAGTCCTGGATTAGGGGCTGTCCGGATGGCCGGACTATACCTTTAGCCGGACTCCTGGACTATGAAGATACAACATTGAAGACTTCATCCCGTGTCCAGAAGGGACTTTCCTTGGCGTCGAAGGCAAGCTTGGCGATACGGATATGTAGATCTCCTACCATTGTAACCGACTTTGTGTAACCCTAACCCTCTCCGGTGTCTATATAAACCGGAGAGGTTCTAGTCTGTAGGACAACATAAAGAACAACAATCATACCATAGGCTAGCTTCTAGGGTTTAGCCTCTCCGATCCCATGGTAGATCTACTCTTCTACTACCCATATCATCAATATTAATCAAGCAGGACGTAGGGTTTTACCTCCAGTAAGAGGGCCCGAACCTGGGTAAAACTTCGTGTCCCTTGCCTCCTGTTACCATCCGGCCTAGACGCACAGTTCGGGACCCCCTACCCAAGATCCACCGGTTTTGACACCAACATTGCTATACAGAGTGAGAGAGATAGAACGGAGAAACTTCTGGCAGAGGCGGCGGAGAGGCAACGGGAGTTGGAGGAGAGGACGACAAAGATGTTGGAGGAGGAGAGGGCACGGAATGACATGTAGGCAAGGGCCATGTACGAGCTCCTTGTGGTAAGTTTCTTCTGTAGATTAGCCAAAACATTCATCTAGTGTTTGTCTCATTCCTAACTAGTATGACTGAGTTGTAAAAACCAAATGTGCAGTCTGTCTGTGAGAAGTCCGGTCAGACCGCTCCGCCGATGCGAGTGATTGCTCCTGGGACCACAGTGAGTTTAATTTGAATGGACATTACTTGCTAGTCTTAACATTTGAGTGTCATCATGCTAACGAGACATTGAAAAATGATCTTTGGTGCAGCATAACTCTAGACAAGCATCGCACGATCCTTCTCCAGCTACTGGCACGAGCCATCCCGCTCCTACACCTCCATGATCACGGTAAGTTTCTCTAGTGTTTTGCTTAACAAATGCATAAAGACCTAGACTTAGATTTATTTCCTCCAATATGCTTACCATAATGACCTAGAGATAGCTTCTTTTCCTCCAAAATGACTTAATAAGCTTACTGACCTCCAAAACCATCCATTTTACCTAAGTTAGCTCTAAAATGATCTGTACTTAGCTTACTTATGTCAAAAATTGCATAATTAGCTTAGTTAGCTCATAAATGATCCATTTTACCTAAGTTAGCTCTAAAATGACCCATTTTACCTTAGTTAGCTTATAAATGATCCATTTTATCCAAGTTAGCTCTAAAATGACCCATTTTACCTAGATTAGCTCCTAAATGATCAATTTTACCTACGTTAGCTTTAAAATGACCCGTTTCACCTAGGTTAGCTCCAAAATGAACCATCTTACCTAGGTTACCTCCAAAATGACCCATCACACCTAGGTTAGCTCTAAAATGATGCTTTTTACTAAGTTAGGTCATAAATGATCCATTTCAACTAAGTTAGCTCATAAACGATCCATTTTACCTAAGTTAGCTAAAAAACGATCCATTTCTCCTAAATTAGCTCTTAAATGATCCATTTCACCTAAGTTAGCTCATAAACAATCAATTTGAACTAAGTTAGCTCATAAATGATCCATTTCACCTAAGTTAGCTAAAAACGATCCATTTCACCTTAGTTACCTCATAAACGATCCATTTCACCTTAGTTAGCTCATAAACGATCCATTTGAACTAAGTTAGTTCATAAACGATCCATTTCACCTAAGTTAGCTCATAAATGATCCATTTCACCTTAGTTAGCTCATAAACGATCCATTTCACCTAAGTTAGCTCATAAACGATCCATTTCACCTTAGTTAGCTCATAAATGATCGATTTCAACTAAGTTAGCTCATAAATGATCCAGTTCAACTAAGTTAGCTCATAAACGATCCATTTCACCTAAATTAGCTCATAAATGATCCATTTCACCTTAGTTAGCTCATAAATGACCCATTGCAACTTAGTTAGCTCATATATGATCCATTTCACCTAAGTTAGCTCATAAATGACATATACTTCTTGTTCTAGTCTTCTTCTTGTTATAGTCTTCTTCTTCTAGTCACCTTTTTCTAATTTTCTTATTTTCCATTTTGCAGATTTGATTCACTTCACGGAAGCTAGCTTGCTATGATGGAGTGCTTGTTTTTTCATTCTCTTCAAGTATTCTTCTAGCTTGCTATGATGGAACTTGCTATCTTGATGAAACTTTGCATTGTAATATGTATGGATGGAACAATGTGTATGTGCAACTTGATGGAACATGCTATGTATGAATGGATGGAACTATATATGTATGTGTGATGAAACTTATGTGCTGGATATGTCATATGTTTGCTGTTAAGTAGCCCTGTGAAATATATATATATATGACATATATATTTGCTGTCAAAATTGTTGCATTAAAAAAAATAGAAAAATGAGGCAAAGCAGGATCTTTGCTGTCAGCCACTGATGGCAAAGCCACCTTTGCCTACAGCCCGGCAAAGCAGCCACGTGTGCCTCCTGGGAACTGACCCATTTGGCCAGTTTGCCTACAGCGGCGGATGGCAAAGGTTTTGCCTATAGTGGCTGACGGCAAAGGCCTACCATGTAGTGACGTCCAGCTGACATCATTGGGCAGACGGCAAAGGCCGAACAAATTTTGCCGTCAGCGGCGGACGGCAAAGGCTGCCGTTAGCCACCTAACGGACTAATAGCGTAATTATTGCCGTCTGCTTTCTTCGCCGTCAGCTGCTGTTGGCAAAGGCCCCTTTGCCGTCAGCCGCCGAAAGCAGATGGCAAAGTAGCTCTTTGCCAATCCTTACTTTGCCGGAGCCTTTTGCCGTCAGCGGTAGACGGCAAAGACCTTTGCCGTCCGCCGTTCCTGCCTTTGCCGTCTGCCGTGGCTGATGGCAAAGTAGCTGATTCATGTAGTGTATCATCTTGAAGGGGTTCCACATCTTCTTGTCCACGCCACTCCATATGTTGAACTTATGTGAAATATACTAGATAAAAACATTAGTGCAACAAGAGATATGTTGACATTAATTACCAAAACCACCCAGGGAGCACTTGCGCTTTCAATCTCCCCATTTTTGGTAATTGATGACAACATACATCAAAGTTTTAGATAAAGATATAGAGAGTAGCAAGTAAAGCTTTGGAAAGACAAGTAACATGCATGGACTCCCCCTACATGTAAGCAATCATGTCAATATGGAAAGTAAGAGCATGTGAATGCATAAACATGACAGAGCAAGCAATGTGTTACATGTGTCTTGGCTATATGCATCAGAGCAAATGATGTGAGTATATGAAGTTGTAACTTCATGCCCATTATTCCTTCTTGCAAACAATATTTACATTAGCAAGAGATCCTCATGCACATGAGTGTGATGCATATACTTACCTTGTGGTCTTGAGCTAGCTTTGGAAGAGATGAACCTGGGTAAACAAGGTTAGATAACACAGATACATCTACTAGACAGAGCAAATGAAAGAACCACAGGAGTACCAAGACTGGGATGACATGTAGAGAGTGAGTACTAGGTACTCTATATGTAGACATGTCCCCAAAGGATAAAGATATGCAATGAATTCAACAATTTCCTTCCCTTAGGTGTCTTGCTCCCCCTGAATCTTGTATGGGATACTGGGAGAACATAGGGAAAGAAAATCAGAGCAAAACAGATCATAAACAAAACATAGACATGTCTTTCCCCTCTTAAAGACATGTGACTTCTCTCCTCTTGAACACCAAGCATTTGGGGCCTTTGATGTGATTACCTATCTCTCCCTTTTTTTCTCTCTCCCCTTTGAAGAGAATAAACTTTGATGTGATCTCTCTCCCCCTTTGACATCAATTTCCAAGAAGGGATCTTCTCGAGTGTGAGTCAAAATAGGTTTGGTCCTTGAGTCATAGAGCAAAGCAACATATAGATTGTTATGCTTGTAGAGGACAAGAATTGTCGAGTGGAGCTGGAACAAAAATACAGGAACAAGTGGCAAATTGTTTTCTCTACAGTGAAATTGGTGACACCGAGTTATATTTTTCGGTTGCACCAAAATGGTTTGGCGTGACCGAAAGAGACGAATCGATATGACCGAGTTCCAGACAGAGAGAACATTTGTCACCTTAGCTCACTAGGCAAATAAGATTTCACCAAGATCTGCAAGGAATCAACTGAAGGATTTGCAATGAATTGGATGCAAGAGATGCAGAACAAAAACAAAGAAAAAGAAAAGAAATCTAGATGAAGGGAAATAAATATGCAAGAGACAAATGCAAGAAAAACATAGAAATACTAGAGAACTTCATCTAGAATTGGTCAGCGACAAAGTCACCTATGTTAGAGTATATTGAATGAGGAGTCAAGTGAGAACACTTGATCATAGGTCATACTCATTTTTAAGTTCAAAATGGGGTTACCATTTATCGTTTAAGCTTTTGATGTATTAACATCTTGTTGAGTTTCTTTGACCCATGACTCGGGGTAAAGCTTCTCTAAGATGGAATAACATACCTTGGGTGGTGGTGTTGAACTTGATCATCTAGTTGAACTTGTATGGGTTGCTCAAGGTTGATGTAGCTCATCAAGAGTTGGGAGCACCACTTGTAATTGGAGTTCATCTACCTACATGGGTTAGTATTTCAAGGAAGAGCACTTGTGTATCCAAGATGACAATCATGAAATTTGATATAGAATTTTTTCAAATGATACGTTGAAGGATTTCATGATCCCTTTTCTTCAACCACCATGGAGTAGAGACTTGGTGTTGTAAAGATTGCTCAAGATGTGAGTGAGTTGCAATCTCATGGATTTAGATTCATCCAAGTACCTACAAGGGTTAGATAGCATGCAAGGGTGCAAATATATCCAAGACATATGATCGTCATCATACGAGAACAAGTCAAGGATTAGTCAAAGGCTTATGCCTTGCATGTATCCGATTGGGGTTTCTACTCCAAGTTTGAAGCAGCAATGATGTTCAATTCACCTCTCAAACGACAAAAGGATTTCTCATCAAGTGGTTTGGTGAAGATATCCGCGAATTGCTTATCGGTACGAATATGCTTAAGATCAATGTCTCCTTTAGCAACATGATCTCGAATGAAATGATGACGAACTTCAATATGCTTAGTTCGAGAATGTTGCACGGGGTTGTGAGCAATCTTAATGGCACTTTCATTGTCACAAAGCAAAGGAACATGTTTCACATATATCCCATAATATTTAAGAGTTTGAGTCATCCAAAGTAATTGAGCACAACATGAACCAGCGGCAATGTATTCCGCTTCGGCAGTGGATAAGGATACCGAGTTTTGTTTCTTGGAAGACAAAGACACAAGAGATCTACCAAGAAATTGACAAGTACCCGAAGTGGACTTTCTATCAACCTTGTCTCCCGCATAGTCCGAATCGGAGTAGCCAACAAGATCAAAAGGAGACCTCTTAGGATATCAAATGCCAAAAATTGGTTTATGTATTAAGTATCTCACTATCCTTTTCACAGCCTTAAGATGACATTCTTTGGGGTCCGCTTGATATCGTGCACACATGCACACACTTAGCATAATATCAAGACGGGAGGCACATAGATATAACAATGAACCAATCATACAGCGATAAACCTTTTGGTCAACCGGTTTGCCATCCTTGGTCAAGTCAAGATGTCCACTAGTAGGCATGGGAGTTTTCATACCTTTGCTTTCTTGCATGTTGAACTTCTTGAATAAGTCCTTGGTGTACTTTGTTTGAGAAACAAAGGTACCTTCCTTAGTTTGCTTGATTTGCAAACCAAGAAAGAACTTGAGTTCACTCATCATAGACATCTCAAACTTCTCTGACATAAGCTTTCCAAACTTCTCACTAAAATGAGGGTTAGTTGAACCAAATATGATATCATCAACATAAATTTGGCACACAAATAATTCACCATTAACCCTTTTAGTAAAAAGAGTAGAATCTATTTTTCCAATCTCAAAGCCTTTTTCAATAAGGAACTTGGTCAATCATTTATACCACGCTCTAGGAGCTTGTTTAAGACCATAAATATCTTTGTGAAGTTTATAAACATGATTAGGTTTCTTAGGATTGACAAAGCCTGGAGGTTGCTTAACATAAAGTTCCTCCTCAATTCACCATTTAAGAAAGAACTTTTAATGTCCATTTGGTACAAGGTGATATCATGGTGATTAGCATAGGCAAGTAAGATGCGGATGTACTCAAGTCTAGCAATGGGGGCATATGTCTCATCGTAGTCCATACATTTGACTTGAGTGTAGCCTTGGGTGACAAGACGTGCTTTGTTGTGGACGACTTGACCATCTTCGTCTTGCTTGTTGCGAAACACCCATTTGGTACCAATGATGTTGTGGTTGTTTTTGGGCTTCTCGACCAATATGCACACTTGATTTCTCTCAAAGTTGTGTAGCTCTTCATGCATGGCATTTATCCAATCCGGATCTTCCAGTGCTTCTTCAACCTTCATAGGTTCAATGCTAGAGATGAATGAATAATGTTCACAAAAATTAGCCAAACGAGATTTAGAGCGAGTGATTCTCCCGGTTTGGATATCATTGTAGATTTTCACGACGGGATGGTCTCTGGCGACTCTTGCTCAAACTCGTGAGAGCTTTTGTTTTGTTCTGGGTGGAACATTTTCTTCATCATCTTGTCCTTTTTCATTGTTGAGAAAGCATGAGGAGTTCCGCAATATCAATCAAGGAAGCATCTCCGTGTACCAATACAACATCCAGTTTGAGAAACTTGCTCACTTCGCAAGGCAGGATGTTCCTGATGAAAAGAGCATGATCTATCACCTTAGAGGTGGCCTCAAAGAAGATCTACAGTTAGCTCTCGTGCTTCTTGAGCGTACTAAGTTTGGTCAATTCTATAACATGGCCCTCAAGCAAGAGGGTGCTCAACTCAAGTGTGAGGCATCAAAGAAGAGAATCAGGGATGCAGTTCAGTCTTCTTCTTCCTCACAAGTGGCAGCTAAGCAACCTAAGTTCTGGCTTCCTCCTGCTCCATTTCGTCAGCCCTACCAGCAGAAGAGCAAAGGTGGCCACGGGTCTTCCCACCCACCCAACCCAGGCTATCAGAATAAGTCTCAGACTCAAGCTCCAAGGTCAAGTGCTCCTTATCATCGTCCACTCTCAGAGGTGACTTGCAACAAGTGTCAGCAGAAAGGTCACTATGCAAAAAAGTGCTTCAACCAAAGGCGCCTTCCGCCTCCTCCTACCGTGAGATCTTCTAGCAGTGTAGTGGTCAAGCATAGTCCCAAGCATGCTAAGGTCAACATGATGAATGCAACTCAGGCAAAGGATTCTTCATATGTGATCATGGGTAATCTTCCAGTTAATGATATTCCTGCAAAAGTATTGTTTGATTCTGGTGCATCACATTGTTTCATGTCAAGACCATTTTTTGCCAAGCATGAATTCACTTCTTCACATTTGGGTAGACCTTTGGCTGTCATTTCTCTGGGTAAAATGATTGAGCTCTAGTTTGATAGCTCATGATGTTTCTACCAAGATGGGCAACTATAAATTTCTGTCTTCTCCAATTGCTCTTGGTGACTCCGATATTGATCTAATTCTTGGCATGGACTGGCTTTCTAAGCACAGGGCTCAACTTGATTGTGCTGCCCGGGAGATTCAATTAGCACACTCTTCTGATGATGTGATCATCTATGCCGCTCGGGATGAAACCATTAAACTGTTTTCTCTCTATGAGAGGGCGAGTTGGATGCAATTTCATAGATTCCAATCGTTTGTGAGTACCAAGACGTCTTTCCAAAAGAGCTTTCGGGAATGCCTCCTCATCGGCCAGTTGAATTCGTTATCGATCTTGAGCCTGGCACTGAACCCGTTTCCAAGCGTCCATACATTCTTGGACCAAAGGAGCTGAAGGAATTGAAGAAGCAGCTCGATGAACAAGAGTGTCTGGGTTTGATCAGACCGAGTTCATCTCCGGGGGGTTGTGGTGTTCTTTTTGTCCAGAAGATGGATGGCACGGACCGACGATGCGTCGACTACCGTCCATTGAACAAGAAGATTATCAAGAACACGTATCCACTTCCCGACATCAATGAGCTATTTGAGCAACTTAAAGCTTCAAAAGTATTCTCCAACCTTGACCTCCGTATGGGTTATCATCAGATTCACATTCGTGAACAAGATATTCCCAAGACAGCATTCAGAACAAGTTTTGGTTCTTATGAATATACTGTCATGTCTTTCGGCCTTGTCAATGCTCCTCCAATGTTCTCTCGCATGATGAACTTCATCTTCAACCCTTACACAAATGAATTCGTCCTAGTGTATCTCTATGATATCTTGGTCTTCTCCAAGAATAAGAATGATCATGCCAAGCATTTGCGATTGGTGCTCGACAAGCTCAGAGAGTATCAATTCTATGCGAAGTTTTCCAAATGTGAGTTTTGGTTTAATGAAGTTCTTTACCTTTGGCATATCATCTCCGCCAAGGGCATTGCTGTTAACCCTAAGAAGGTTTCTGCAATTGTGAATTGGGAGCCTCCTCAGAAGGTCAAGCAGCTCTGCAGTTTTCTTGGTCTTGCAAGCTATTACCGAAGATACGTTGAGAATTTCTCTAAGATTGCAAAACCTCTTTCCAACCTCCTCCAGAAGCATGTCAAGTATGTCTGGACACCTGAGTGTGACATTGCTTTCAACACCCTCAAAGAGAAGCTAGTCTCAACTTCTGTCTTGACTCCTCCTGATGAATCCAAGCCATTCGAAGTTTTCTGTGATGCCTCGTTGCAAGGTCTCCGCGCTGTGTTAATGCAAGAGAAGAAAGTTGTGGCTTATACCTCTCGCCAGTTGAAGCCCAATGAAAGGAACTACCCCACTCACGATCTTGAGTTGGTGGTAGTTGTCCATGCATTAATAACATGGAGACATCTCTTGTTGGGAAGGCAAGTGGACATTTTCACCGATCACAAGAGCCTCAAGTATATCTTCACTCAACCCAACCTGAACCTTAGGCAAACTCGTTGGGTCGAAATGATTCTAGAGTACAACCCAAGTATTGAATATACTCCAGGCAAGGCCAATTTCATTGCAGATGCTTTGAGCAGAAAGGCTTATTGCAACAGTTTAATTCTCAATCCATTCCAACCGAATCTTTGTGAAGCTTTCCACAAACTCAACCCCCAAGTTGTTCCTCAAGGTTTTCTTGCCAACCTCCAAGTCACTCCAACTTTGGAAGACCAAATTCGTGAGGCACAACTCCATGATACCATGGTGAAGAAGGTGAAATGCGGTATTGCCAAGGGCCAACCCAAATACAAGTGCTATTGCATTGATGACAAAGACACTTCATTCTTTGAGGACCGGATTGTAGTTCCTAAAGGTGATCTAAGCAAGGTCATAATGAATGAGGCACACAATTCTCTTCTGTCCATTCATCCAGGCAGTTCAAAGATGTACCATGGCCTCAAGCAGTCGTATTGGTGGACTCGAATGAAGCGAGAGATTGCTCAATTCGTGAATGAATGTGATGCTGGCTGAAGGGTGAAAGCAGAACACCAACGACCAGCTGGTCTCCTCCAATCTCTTGCTATTCCAGAATGGAAGTTTGACCATATCAAAATGGACTTTGTCACTGGATTTCCCAAGTCCAAGCATGGGAATGTGTAGCGCCCCATGACTGATGTGCCAGGTGTCTTCCAGTTATTCGCTGTTGTTGCCTTGACATTGCTTGCGTGTCATGCATCTCATATCATTTCATCATGTGCATTGCATTTGCATACATGTTTGTCTGATGCATCCGATCATTTTCCCCGTTGTCTGTTTTGCTATTCGGCGCTCCTATGTCCTCCGGTGTCCCTTTCTACCTCTTTTCGTGTGCGGGTGTTAAACGTTTTCGGATTGGACCGATACTTGTCATGCGGCCTTGGTTTACTACCGGTAGACCGCTTGTCAAGTTTCGTGTCATTTGGACTTCGTTTGATACTCCAACGGTTAACTGAGGGAACGAAAAGGCCTCGTGTGTGTTGCAGCCCAACACCTCTCCAAAGTGGCCCAAAACCCACCTAAAACTCTCCCATCACCTAGGCCGTTCGATCATGATCGCGTGGCCGCAAACCGCACCTCATTTGGACTCTCCTAGCTCCCTCTACCTCTATATATAGGTCCCTCTTCCCCAAATTCGCGATCTAACCCTAGTCTTCCCCTACCTCGCGCCACCGGACGCATCTCCGTCGCCGCCGGACATGTCCGCGTCGCCCTCCTCAGCCAATCCCCCGCCGCCACGTCATCCTGCCGCCCTCTCTCTCCTCCCGCACCCCGCCCGGCCCGCCGGGGCCCGGATCGGGCCCCCGAGCCCATCTCCCGCGCCGCCACGCTGCTCGCTTCCTGTTTCGCCGGCTCTCTCCTCCGCCGCACTCGCCTGCCGTCTTCGCGCCGTCGCTGGCGACCCACTCCGGCGACCGGAGCCCGTCGTCCTGCGCCGCCGTTCGCCGCGTGGAGCTCAGATCCGGCCGTCCCCGCATCTCCCGTCGTCGCATGGCCCCGGATCTAGCCCCGCCAGACCGGATCCGGCCATCCCCGCATCTCCCGGCGTTGTCCCCTCGCTGGCTCGTCGCCCAGCCTCGCCGGCGTCGCGCCGGAGTTGCCACCCTTGCCCCAATCCAGGCGGGATCGGGAGGACGGCGCTGTCCGCCGTTGACCACGCCTGCGCCTCCACTGTGGGCCACGCATCCAGGCCCAGCATCACCGGCCCGCCTCGGCCTGCCTCTCCGTCCTTCTGGGCTCGGCCCAGTGGTGAGCGCCCTCTATACCCCGCCCTGAGCATGCTTTAGTTATTCAGCGCCCGCCTGTTTTTTAAAAAAAGTCGAGTATGTCCTGAGATTTCCTGATTCATATGCCTCTGTTCATCGCATAATAACTTCCTCACCGCTGCTCCGATTCGTGCGTGTGGCATATCAAAATGTTTGTCTCAAAGAGTACATCATTTCATCTCATTGCATCATTTTAATTTGAGCTCATCTTGATGCCCGAAATGCTGTTGGAAGAGGGATATGTGATGATAGTTTCAGATCTGTTTCAGCAAATGCACTTTTGTCATTTTTGCCATGATTAATGTGTGCATGCTATGATCCTGAGCTCTACATGTGTTTCGAAGTATGCCATGCCATCTTTACAGGGGTGCATGCCATGTATTTTTTTGATCTTTGTGGTGACTAGCACAAGCATGCAAAGTAGCTTACTCAATGATGCTGATTTTAGGGACTTAGAATTTCACTAAGTCCATGCCCTGTCATTATTTTTATGCCATATGTTCATGTTCTTTCCTAGTGATCCGTGCCTCTTTTGGGCATGATCAGTAAGGATGTTTTGTAGACAATGTTGTGCTCTATCCATCCATGTCTTTGTTTGCATTTATGGAGCACCCTAGCTTGAGTCAATCAAGCTCTACTTTTGCTATAAAATGTTCCTGGCAGATTGTTAACATGTTTAGCAATTTTGCCGAGCTTATTGTTGTTGATCCGTGCATGCTATGTTGTCGTTCTTGCCATGTATAGCTTCTATTCCATGTCTACTTGCTGGTTGTATGCTTAGTTTGTCATGCAATGCCTTGTGGTGAGTGCATCGAGCTCGTAAACATGCCTACTTGTTATCTGTTTTGCATGCTCCAGTTTTTCACTAAGTCTGAATCTGTTTATGTTTTTGCTATGTTGACATGCTTGCAATTGTATTTTCCGATCCCTTTTGACTCATGGTCACTAAGGGACTTTTGTTGTATGCTTTGAGTAGCTTCATGCCATGACTTGCTTTGCCATGATATGTTCCTGTAGCATGTATTTTTTAGGCTCTAAAGATTGCTTCCTGATGATAAATTCCTGACTTGTTATTTTCAGCAAGTTTGAAACCTGTCATCGTTTGCTCTTTTGCCATGATTGTTTGAGCCTGCTATTGATTGAATTAGCCGTAGCTCAGTGTTCATCTTTTGTCAAGCATCATGACTGGATCCCTGCCATGTATTTTGTTGTCATGATTGAGTGCAGTAGCTTATTTATGTTGATGCATTTAGAAGGCTACTTGCTGTTAATCGCATACCGGTGCTATATTTGTTTTGCTTGCCATTTCCAAACCGTGCATCCGATTCTGGTGAGCTTTATATCGATTTCAACCGAAATCACCTCCTCTTTCCAGCGGCACTCTTGGATTTCCAAGTTAAGGCCAGGTTCAATCATTCCTTTCGACATCATGCATATGCATCACATATCGCATCCCGCTTATCATGCCATGTTCATGTGTTGGTTGTTTACTATGTTGTGTGCTTCTTTCCGGTATTGCTTCTTCGGGTTAGTTCTGTTAACGTCGCGTTTGTGAGGATCCATTCGACTTCGTCCGTTTGTCTTCTTCATGGACTTGTTCTTCTTCCTTGCGGGATTTTAGGCAAGATGACCATACCCTCGAAATCACTTCTATCTTTGCTTGCTTGTTGCTCGCTCTTTTGCTATGCCTATGTTGCAATACCTACCACTTGGTTATCATGCCTCCCATATTGTTAAGCCAAGCCCCTAACCACCTTGTCCTAGCAAACTATTTTTTGGCTATGTTACCGCTTTGCTCAGCCCCTCTTATAGCATTGTTAGTTGCAGGTGAAGATTGGAGTTTGTTCCTTGTTGGAACATGGATATTTTGTTGGGATATCACAATATCTCTTATTTAATTAATGCAGCTATATACTTGGTAAAGGGTGGAAGGCTCGGCCTTATGTCTGGTGTTTTGTTCCACTCTTGCCACCCTAGTTTCCGTTATATTGGTGTTATGTTCCCGGGTTTTGCGTTCCTTACACGGTTGTGTTATAATGGGAACCCCTTGATAGTTCGCTTTGAATAAAACTCCTCCAGCAAGGCCCAACCTTGGTTTTACCATTTGCCTCAGCACCACCTACTTTTCCCTTGGGAGTCGCGCTCCCGAGGGTCATCTTTATTTTAACAGCCCCCCCCCCCCGGGCCAGTGCTCCTCTGAGTGTTGGTCCGAACTGAGCTGCCCGCGGGGCCACCTCCGGGAAACTTGAGGGTTGGTTTTACTCGTAGTTAGTCTCATCTGAGTGTGCCCTGAGAATGAGATATGTGCAGCTCCTATCAGGATTTGTCGGCACATTCGGGCGGCTTTGCTGGACTTGTTTTACCATTGTTGAGGATGTCTTGTAACCGGGATGCCAAGTCTGATCCGATTGTCTTGGGAGAAGGAATATCCTTCATTGACCGTGAGAGCTTGTGATGGGCTAAGTTGGGACACCCCTGCAGGGATTGAACTTTCGAAAGCCGTGCCCGCGGTTATGGGCAGATGGGAATTTGTTAATGTCCAGTTGTAGAAAACCTGAAGTTTATCTTAATTAAAATACATCAACCGCGTGTGTAGCCGTGATGGTCTCTTCTCAGCGGGGTCCGGGAAGTGAACACGGTGTTGGAGTTATGCTTGACGTAGGTTGTTCTAGGATCACTTCTTGATCATAGTTATTCGACCGTGCTTTTGCCTTCTCTTCTCGCTCTCATTTACGTATGTTAGCCACCAAATATGCTAGTTGCTTGCTGCAGCTCCACCTCATACCTTTTACCCTACCTATAAGCTTAAATAGTCTTGATTGCGAGGGTGTGAGATTGCTGAGTCCCCGTGACTCACAGATACTTCCAAAACTAGTTTCCAGGTGCCGATGAAATCGTGCAGGTGACGCAACCGAGCTCAAGGAGGAGCTAGTTGAAGACCTTATTCGTTTTGTTGTTCCATTTCCAGTTGATCAGATGTGGAGCCCAGTTTGGACGATCAGGGATCTGTGTAGCATTTGGGGTGGTCTTCTTTTATTTTGGTTCCATACTAGGACCTTGATTGTATCTGGATGATGTAATTCTTTATTCATGTATTGTGTGAAGTGGCGATTGTAAGCCAACTATGTATCTCTTTCCCTTATGTATTACATGGGTTGTGTGAAGATTACCTCACTTGCGACATTGCTATCAATGCGGTTATGCCTCTAAGTCATGCTTCGACACGTGGGAGATATAGCCGCATCAAGGGCGTTACAGAATCATGCTATTTTCATTGTCATTGACAAGCTGGCAAAAGTGGCTCATTTCATTCCAATCAAAGAATCTATCATGGCAGCTCCGTTGGTAGAGCTATACACCTCTAGAATTGTCTCCTTGCCCGGTATTCCGCAATTGATCTCTTCAGACTGTGGAAGCATTTTCACTTCTAAGTTCTGGGACTCCTTCTAGAAGGCCATGGGCACCAACATTCTCTTCAGCATAGCTTTCCATCCTCAAACAAGTGGGCAAGTCGAGCGAGTCAATCAAATCCTCGAAGACTTGCTCAGGGCTTGTGTCATCTCTTTCGGTATGAAGTGGGAAGATTGTCTCCTGATGACCCACAAGTATAGGGGATCTATCATAGTCCTTTCGATAAGTAAGAGTGTCGAACCCAACGAGGAGCAGAAGGAAATGATAAGTGGTTTCCAGCAAGGTATTCTCTGCAAGTACTGAAATAAGTGGTAACAGATAGTTTTGTGATAAGATAATTTGTAACGAGCAACAAGTAACAAAAGTAAATAAGGTGCAACAAGGTGGCCCAATACTTTTTGTAGAAAAGGACAAGCCTGGACAAACTCTTATAAGATGTAAAGCGCTCCTGAGGACACATGGGAATATCGTCAAGATAGTTTTCATCACGTTCATATGATTCGCGTTCGGTACTTTGATAATTTGGTATGTTGGTGGATCGGTGCTTGGGTACTGCCCTTACTTGGACAAGCATCCCACTTATGATTAACCTCTATTGCAAGCATCCGCAACTACAACAAAAGTATTAAGGTAAACCTAACCATAGCATGAAACATATGGATCCAAATCAGCCCCTTACGAAGCAACACATAAACTAGGGTTTAAGCTTCTGTCACTCTAGCAACCCATCATCTATTTATTACTCCCCAATGCCTTCCTCTAGGCTCAAATAATAGTGAAGTCTCATGTAGTCGACATTCACATAAAACCACTAGAGGGGAGACAACATACAGCTCATCAAAATATCGAACGAATACCAAATTCACATGAATACTAATAGCAAGACTTCTCCCATGTCCTCAGGAACAAAAGTAACTACTCACAAAGCATAAACATGTTCATAATCAGAGGGGTATTAATATGCATATAGGATCTGAACATATGATCTTCCACCAATTAAACCAACTAGCATCAACTACAAGGAGTAATTAACACTACTAGCAACCTACTAGCACCAATCCCGGACTTGAAGACAAGAATTGGATACAAGAGATGAACTAGGGTTTTGAGATGAGATGGTGCTGATGAAGATGTTGATGGAGATTGCCCTCTCCCGATGAGAGGAGTGTTGGTGATGACGATGGCGATGATTTCCCCCTCCGGGAGGGAAGTTTCCCCGGCAGAACAGCTCCGCCAGAGGCCTACATTGGTTCCGCCAAGGTTCCGCCTCGTGGAGGCAGAGTTTCGTCCGAGAAGATGGCTTATCATTTTTTCCCATCAAAAGACTCCATATAGCAGAAGATGGCCACCGGAGGGCCACCAGGGGCCCCACGAGGTAGGGGGCGCGCCCTGGGGGGTAGGGCGTGCCCCCCACCCTCGTGGGAAGGGTGTGGCCCCCTGGTGAAGTTCTTGCTCTCAGTATTTTTTATATATTTGGAGAACATCTTCCGTGAAGTTTCAGGACTTTTGGAGTTGTGCAGAATAGGTCTCTAATATTTGCTCCTTTTCCAGCCCAGAATCCCAGCTGCCGGCATTGTCCCTCTTTGTGTAAACCTTGTAAAGTAAGAGAGAATAGGCATAAGTATTGTGACATAATGTGTAATAACATCCCATAATGCAATAAATATCGATATAAAAGCATGATACAAAATGGACTTATCAACTCCTCCAAGCTTGGACCTCGCTTGTCATCAAGCGAAAAGCCAAAATCGAAAAATATGTCCACATGTTTAGAGATAGAGGTGTCGATAAAAATAAAATACGGACATGAGGGCATCATGGTCATTCTTAGAACATCAACTTATATAATTCTTGTCATATAATCTCTAATGCTAGAGTAATAATTCAATCACAATATCAAGTATGAATCGTAAACTTCATTGAAAACTAACAAACTACAATATCAGTCATTGAAGCAATTTTAATTTATCATAACATAGGAAAGAGTCAATGTATAAGAGCTTTTCAGCAAGTCCACATACTCAACTATCATATAATCTTCCACAATTGCTGACACTCATGCAATACTTATGGGTATGGAGTTTTAATCGGACACAGAGAAAGATAGGGTCTTATAGTTTTGCCTCCCAACATTTTAACTCAAGGGTAATGTCAACAGTAATAGTTCATGAAAACTCACATCCAATTAGCCATATATACCAGGATCTTTCCAATATATTGTGCTTGCCAAATGATAAAGTGTAAAAAGGAAGGGTGAAAATCACCATGACTCTTATGCAAGGTAGGAGATAAAAGTAAAAGATAGGCCCTTCGCAGAGGGAAGCAGAGGTTGTCATGCGCTTCTATGGTTGGATGCACAAAATCTTAATGTGAAAGAACATCACTTTATAATGCCCCTTGTGATATGGACCTTTATTATGCAGTCTGTCGGTTTTATTACTTTCATATCACATGATCGTATAAAGCTTATTTCCTCCACACCAATCAATCATACATATTTAGAGAGCAATTTTTTAATTGCTTGCACCGATGACAACTTACTTGATGGATCTTACTCAATCCATAGGTAGATATGGTGGACTCTTATGGCAAGACTGGTTTAAGGGTGTTTGGAAGCACAAGTAGTATCTCTACTTGGTGCAATGAATTTGTCTAGCATGAGGGGGAAAGGAAAGCTCATAATGTTTTAAAATACAAGACAATATAATTCATCTCAGATGTAAGAAAACATAACCCATTATGTTGCCTTCCTTGTCCAATGTCAACTCTTTAGCATGTCATATTTTAATGAGTGCTCACAATCATAAAAGATGTCCAAGATAGTATATTTATATGTGAAGACCTATCTTTATTTATTACTTCCTATTAATTGCAAAGATGACCAAAACTGTGTTTGTCAACCCTAAACAACTTTTATTCATCATACTCTTTCTATGTGAGCTCATTACTCTCCATAAGACTCACATGATCTCTTTGTTTCTTTTTATTTCTTTCTCTTTTCTTTTATTCACTTAGGATCATGGCAAAATAATCAAGCCCTGGACTCAACGCTAATCTTTATTATATAGCTCATGGACTCGATTACATAGAAGGATAATAAAGCAAAACTCACAACTATATCATACTAAGAACTTTTATTCTACTAGATCAAGATATTACCAAAAGGATCGAATTAAGAAAAACGGTAAAGATAAAAGTGATGGTGATACGGTACCGGGGCACTCCCCCAAGCTTGGTAGTTGCCAAGTGGAGTGCCCATACCAGATACTTAATTCTTTTTTGTTGGTGAAGAAGGTGAAGTTGTTGATGATGGATAGTCGCACATCAAGCGTAGGAGGTCTTCTAACTTGCGGATAATGCCCTTGAGTGCGATGATATGCTCCTTCAACAAAATATTTTCATGTGTGAGATACTTATTTTGTATACGAGCTAACTCAATCATCTTGAGAGCTTCCATTTCTGTTGGGGTAAGAAGATTGTGATCCAGTTGAAGGGTGTCTTCTGTTGCCAGAACTTGGTCTTCCATGGCCTTCTTGATCCCTTCATCCTTGTTGATCTCCATATGTTCTTCTCTCTTCAGCTCTATCTTCATTAGCCAAGCATCGTTGCCCTCATGGTTGGAGGAGGAGGGAGACGACATAGTGCCTGGCCTTGACAACCCTGACAGAAAACAGCTCGAAACAAAGACAGGCGATTTTTGCATGATACGGGAGTCAAAACCCACAAGCTAGGGGGCGCGCCCAGTAGGGTAGGGCGCGCCCTCCACCCTCATGGAGCCCTCGTGTCCTTCCCGGACTACTGCTTATTTTTCTATTTTTCTAAATATTCCAAAACAGAGAAATATAGCCATAAAACTGTTTTGGAGTCGGTTTACTTACCGTACCACATACCTATTCCTTTTCTGTGTCTGAAATGTTCCGGAAAGTGTCCCTTATGTATTCCTCTGGGGTTACGGTTTCAATAACATTGGTTTCAACATTTATGGGATTACTTGAGATATAATGTTTCATTCTTTGACCGTTCACCACCTTCGGATTTGTGCCTTCGAAGTTGTTAATTTTTATGGCACCGGAACGGTAGACCTCCTCGATAATGTAAGGACCTACCCATTTAGAGAGAAATTTTCCTCCAAAAAATCTTAAACGAGAGTTGTATAGCAATACATAGTCACCTATATTAAACTAACGCTTTTGTATCCTTTTGTCATGCCATCTTTTAACTTTTTCTTTAAACAACTTGGCATTTTCATAGGCTTGAGTTCTCCATTCATCAAGTGAGCTAATATCAAATAACCTATTCTCACCGACAAGTTTAAAATCATAATTAAGTTCTTTAACAGCCCAATAAGCCTTGTGTTCTAGTTCGAGAGGTAAGTGACATGCTTTTCCATAGACCATTTTATACGGAGACATACCCATAGGATTTTTATATGCAGTTCTATAGGCCCATAATGCATCATCAAGTTTCTTGGACCAATTCTTTCTAAACCTATTAACAGTCATTTGCAGAATTAATTTGAGATCTCTATTACTCAATTCTACTTGCCCACTAGACTGAGGGTGATAAGGAGATGCAATTCTATGATTAACATCATATTTAGCAAGCATTTTACGGAAAGCACCATGAATAAAATGTGAACCACCATCAGTCATTAAATATCTAGGGACTCCAAATCTTGGAAAAATAACTTCTTTAAGCATTTTAATAGAAGTGTTATGATCAGCACTACTAGATGGAATAGCTTCTACCCACTTAGTAATGTAATCAACAGCAACTAAAATATGTGTATAACCATTAGAGGAAGGAAAAAGTCCCATATAGTCAAAGCCCCAAACATCAAATGGTTCAATAACAAGTGAATAATTTATAGGCATTTCTTGACGTCTACTAATATTACCAATTCTTTGACATTCATCACAAGATAAGACAAACTTACGGGCATCCTTGAAGAGAGTAGGCCAATAAAAACCAGATTGTAGTACCTTATGTGCAGTTTTATCTCCAGCATGGTGTCCTCCATAAGCTTCGGAGTGACACTTGCGTAGGATCTGTTCCTGTTCATGCTCAGGTACACAATGTCTAATAACACCATCTAATCCTTCTTTATAAAGATGTGGGTCATCCCAAAAGTAATGCCTCAAATCATAGAAGAACTTTTTCTTTTGCCGGTATGTGAAAGTAGGTGGTATAAACTTAGCAACAATGTAATTAGCATAATCAGCATACCATGGAGCAGTATGAGAAGCATCTATGACATTTAATTCCTCATCAGGAAAGCTATCATCAATAGGTAGTGGGTCATCAAGCGCATTTTCTAACCTAGACAAGTTATCTGCAACGGGGTTCTCAGCTCCTTTTCTATCAACAATATGCAAATCAATTTCTTGTAGCAAGAGAACCCATCTAATAAGTCTAGGTATAGCATCTTTCTTTTCCATAAGATATTTAATAGCAGCATGATCATTGTGAATAGTTACTTTAGAATCAACAATATAAGGTCTAAACTTATCACAAGCAAATACAACTACTAAGAATTCTTTTTCAGTAGTAGCATTATTTCTTTGAGCATTGTCTAAAGTTTTACTAGCATATTGTAGCGACCTGACCCGAATGGATCAAGTCTACTGTGCTCCGGTGTCATCCCTGGATCAGTAATGCTGACACCACACATTACATCGAAGGACTTATAGTAGAGTGGCAATCACACACTTATTACATCGCTGTATCAGAAGAGAACTTATTACAATAAATATGGCTTAAGGCCATCTAGTGTCGATAACAGCGGAAGACTTGGAAGATAAATGGGTCCATCAACTCCAACGGCATCACTGAGTATAGAACCACGACCTAAAAACACCTTAATCATCGTCTGAAAAGTCTGCAACATGAGAAGTTGCAGCCCGAAAACGGGTCAGCACATGGAATATGCTGGCAATGTAACACATAGACAGTAATGGAATGAAACAGCTATACTATATGCATATTTGGCTGGTGGAAAGCTCTATGGTCACAGTTTTGCGTAAAGCCAGTTTTTCCCTACAGCAAAGGAATAAATTTATTTAACTATCATGGTAGTTGTTGAACATCGAGAATGGTTGACAGCATTCCGATCCCAATTAAGTGAACAATTAAAACCCATCAATATTAATTAGAGTAACATGTTGAGATTCACACGATATTCAAGTACTAGATACTCAAGTTGTCCATAACCGGGGACACGGCTAATCATGATTAGTTTATACACTCTGTAGAGGTTTGCGCACTTTTCCCCACAAGACTCGATCGCCTCCGTTTGGTTTCTCGCACTACATGGTGTTTGAGAAGACGGATGACCGAGACACAGTCTTTCAGAAGCGCTAGCACCTTACGTCCGGGTAGACCGGTACACCTACTTTCCCCTACATCTGCTAGTCTACCACTATAAGAGTTCGCACGACTTAGTCAACTATGCCAGAGCCCATAATGGCTTGTGGCTGCACACGGAAGTTTCTAGCATGAAAGATCTTATGATCCCTTTGAGCCTGGGTGGCGGTCCAAAATAAAATAGGCAAGTCCTGATAGACATCAGGTGCCTCAATCCACCCAGATGTGTGTTTAAGTTGCCACCTTAGATAAACCATTAAAATTATCAGATCACATCTGTCATGGATATCACTCACCCAATCCACGTCTACTAGCATAGCATGGCAATATAAGCAAACGTAGAAGTAACTCCCAAAGGTTTCATAATAATACAGGTCATAGGTACTACCTCATCTACTTCCCATCCCACAAATTAATTAGATCCTAATCATGTAATGTGAGAGGATTGATCTAATGCAATAAAACATGGGTTGTAGAAAAGGTATGATCAAAGTGTTACTTGCCTTGCTGATGATCCGCGAGTCCTAGGGTTTCGAAGTAACAAGCGGCGCAATCCGGGTAATCTATCGCAGACAAACAACAAGCACACAATAAGTACTCAACTAATGCACAAGTAAAACTCGAACAAGAGAACGAACCAGAAAGTTCAACTTAAGAACTCCGGTTGAAAAGAAAGAACGAACCGAACAAACGACGGAAAACGGCGGAAGAAAACAACTCGGTTCTAGCAAGTTGAAACTAGGTCAAATTTTACTGTGGCAAAAGCTTGTTCAAGTTGATTAGACGGAACGGCGGTTTCGAGACGAAACTCCAGGCGCTTGAATCACCTGATTCTGATAAATGAGCGAGAAGAAAGACTAGAACGAAGATCACATCTGAGATCGCGATCGCGGAATAAATCCGACGAAAAGAAAGAGACGAACGGTTAAACGAACGGGCGTCGTTAACCCGGGATAATCGGTGATCACGTTTGTTGAGACGAACGGTCCGAAGAAGAACGAAAACCGATCTAGGGTTTTCGGAGAAAAAGACCGAAGAGAAAACGGAAAACCGATCTAGGGTTTTCGGAGAAATACCGAAACAAAGAACGAAAGAAAACCGGAACGGTTAAGAAAAGAACCGGAGCGGTTTAGAAGAAAACTGAACCGAGGGGAGAAAAAAAAAGACGCGGCGCGGGGCAACCTTGGCGAGGGGCTCCGGCGAACGGCGGCGTAAGGCGGCGGCGGCGGCGGCGATGTAGGGCGGCGGCGGCGGTGTAGGGCGGCGGCGGCGACTTGGGCGCGGGGTGAGGCGCGGCTTGGGCTGCGTGCTGCTGCTTTTGCGGCTTGGGGATTGATGTGGAGAGAGGGGGGTTTGGGGTGTATTTATATTGGTGAGGGGAGAGGAGACTTGGGGTACGGGGCAAGAAAAAGAGTAGGAAAAGGAATCCTAAAAAAAAGGCAAACCTAGTCCTACTAGGACTCTAGGCGGCGGCGGCTCCCTCCTGCGCCAGGCGCGGCGCGCGCGGTGGCCTGGCCTTGGCCGGCCGGCTGCTGGGCCTTGGCCCAGGCGCGCTGCAGAATTTTTTTAAACGGGTTTCGCGCGCAGAAAAACACAAAAAAGAAAATCTAAACGGGCTCCAAAACTCCCAAAGTAAATTTTCCCCGACTCCTAAAAATGAGTCGAACAAAATGAACTTTACTCCGGACCTAAAATGCAATTTTCGAAAACGCGCATTTTTCCCTATCCAAAGAAAAAGCAAACAAAACTCCGGCAAAACCAAAATTTGATCTATTCATTAGATCTTCATTTTTTCCTAACTTTGGGAAAGTCATATTATTCCCTCTCATATTTTGATATCGGAAAAATAATTGAAGCTAAAATAAATAAACCAAATGATCCTCTTTTCAAAATTTGAGAAAACTCTCAAATATGAAAATAACGAAATCTCCAACTCTCTCCTTGCCTATCTTATCCCACTTCCATTCAGGTATCGGCAATGGTTGTAACAATCCTGCTGGCTTCTGATGCTCTGCCTTTACTCCCTGACGTACGTCACAAACTGCTACATATGCTGCAATATCCTTCTTCATTCCGGTCCACCAGAATGTTTCCTTCAAATCCAAATACATCTTGGTATTCCCTGGGTGAATCGAATACGGCGAATCATGTGCCTCTTGCAAAATCAACTTCCTGATCTCCGGGTCATTTGGCACATAAACACGGTCCTCAAACCATAGGGTATCGTGCTCATCCTCACGAAATCCCTTTTCTTTTCCTTCGCTCAATTTCTCTTTTATAGCAGCAATCTCCTTGTCTGATTTCTGAGCCTCTCTGATTTTATCCATCAATGTTGACTGAATTTCCAATGCTGCTACATAGCCTCTCGGAACTATTTCCAAATATAGCTCATGAAGGTTTTCTGCTAACTCTTTGGGTATTTCTCCCGTCATTAACGTATTGACATGGCTCTTACGGCTCAATGCGTCAGCTACTACATTAGCTTTTCCGGGATGGTAATGCAATCTCATGTCATAATCCTTGATGAGTACCAACCATCTCCTTTGGCTGAGGTTCAACTCCTTCTGCGTGAAAATGTACTTCAAACTCTTGTGATCCGTGTACACCTCACAATGATTTCCAATGAGGAAATGTCTCCACGTCTTCAATGCATGCACTGCAGCTGCTAACTCCAAATCATGCGTGGCATAATTCAACTCACGAGGCTTCAGTTGTCGTGAAGCATACGAAACAACTCTTCCTTCCTGCATAAGCACTGCTCCAAGTCCTCGACGTGAAGCGTCACAACACACCTCATAATCCTTTGCCTGATCTGCCAAAATCAATACTGGTGAGGTAACCAAGCGTTTCTTCAACTCCTGGAAACTAGCCTCACACTCCTCAGTCCATTTGAACTTAGTATCCTTCTTCAACAATTCAGTCATAGGCTTTGCAATCTTTGAAAAATTCTCAATAAATCTCCGGTAGTATCCTGCGAGTCCAAGAAAACTCCGGATCTCTCCAACTGTCGTTGGTGCTTCCCATTCGGTTACGGTCTCAAGCTTTGTGGGGTCAACTACTGCTATACCTTCTCCGGATATAACGTGTCCGAGGAATCCTACTTCCTTCAACCAAAACTCACATTTGCTGAATTTGGCGTATAACTAATGTTCCCTTAGTTTCTCCAAAACCAAACGCAAATGTTCCTTATGCTCCTCTTCATTCTTTGAATAAACCAAAATGTCATCAATGAACACTACGATGAACTTATCCAAAAACTCCATAAACAGTTTGTTCATCAGGTTCATAAAATAGGTAGGCGCGTTAGTCAATCCAAATGACATAACGGTATACTCATATAGTCCGTATCTTGTGGTGAATGCTGTCTTAGGTATGTCCTGCTCTCGAATCTTCAACTGATGGTACCCTGATCGCAAATCGATCTTGGAAAACACTTTAGCTCCTTGCAAACGATCAAACAGATCATTAATCATTGGCAGTGGGTACTTGTTCTTGATGGTTACTTCATTCAATCCTCGGTAATCAACAACCATCCTTAATGATCCATCCTTCTTTTCCACTAGAAGCACAGGTGATCCCCAAGGCGAAGAACTTGGGCGAATGTAACCTTTATCCAATAACTCCTTAATCCGATTCTTAATTTCCACCAAATCCTTTGATGGCATCCGGTACGGTCGCTTCGATATTGGGCCTGTACCTGGCAATAACTCAATCAAAAACTCAATGTCTCTATCCGGTGGCATGCCTGGAAATTCCTCAGGAAATACATCAGGAAAATCCTTTACCACTGGTACTTCCTCTTGCACAACTCCTGTTAGGCAGTTTACTTGTGTCTTGTTTGGCACATGCCGGGATACATACTTGATCCTTCTTCCTTCTGGTGTGGTAAGAAAAATTGCCTTACTGGCGCAATCGATGTTTCCTCCATACATCGACAGCCAATCCATTCCAAGAATCACATCCAGACCTTGGGATTCCAGAATAATTAAATCCGTTGGGAAAACATGCCTTCCTATACTTAATGGCACTTGAAAACATCCTTGACTGGCCATGTACTCTGCTCCGGCGAGCTTACTAGCATAGGTGTTTTAAGAATCCTAGTGGGCAGGCTATACTTTTCCACAAATCCCCTTGATATGTATGAATGCGATGCACCAGTATCAAAAAGAACGAGTGCGGTAAATGACTTAACCAAAAACTTACCGATTACTGCATTAGGCTGATCTTCAACCTCCTCCACGCTAACGTGGTTCACCTGTCCCCTATTGAAAGGGTTCGGCTTCTTCCCAGAGCTTCCATTGCCATTTCCATTTTGGCCTTCAGGACATTCATTGGCATAATGTCCGGTCTTCTGGCACTTGAAACAAGTGACTTGACTCAGATCTCTCTTGGTTGGGGTCGATGGGGTGGTCCGGTTCTGGCTGTTGCTTCCTCCATTCCCATTACCATTCTTGTGGCCATTATGGTTGTGCGAGCTACCTCCTCCATGGGTATGCTAAAACTGAAATCCCGGGTTAGGGGTAAAACGGGGCTTCTGCTTGGCTCCAGAGTTATACTTCCCCTGTCCATACTTCCTCTTACGGTTCTCAATCTGCTGTTGCTTCCCTTCAATCATGATGGCACGATCTACCAACTCCTGGTAGTTGTTGAAACTCGCTACCATCAACTGCATGCTTAGTTCATCATTCAGTCCTTCCAGAAACTTCTCCTGCTTAGCTGCATCCGTAGCAACATCATCTGGGGCATAACGTGCTAACTTGCTGAAGTCGTCAACGTACTGGCCAACTGTCCTTCCTCCTTGGCGTAAGTTGCGAAACTCACGCTTCTTTATGGCCATAGATCCTGTTGAAACATGGGCAGTACGGAAAGCTTGCTGAAACTGATCCCATGTGACAGTGTCAACTAGATAAGTGGCTGTGAAATTTTCCCACCATGCTGCCGCGGGTCCGTCTAGCTGATGTGCGGCAAACTTCACTTTCTCTCCATCCGTACATCCTGGAGTGGTTAACTCCCTTCCTATCTTGCGAAGCCAATCGTCTGCTACTATGGGCTCGGTGCTACTGGAAAACACCGGCGGATTTAGCCTAAGGAAACGGGCTAAGTGGTCAACAGGTGGTGGTGGTGGTGGCGGGTTGTTGTTGTTGTTCTGCTGGTTCTGGACTAACATCTGCATCAATTGATTCTGCTGTTGGATCAACTGAGTGAGCTCCGGTGGAAATCCATTGTCATGTCTCGGAGGCATCTAAGGTTTAGAAAAAGATGAGAAATAAAAATAGAGTGAGGTCTAAAGGGAAAACACTACCCATATGCACATGAGCAAATGCACACAAAATCACTTCATTCAATCAAACAAGGGCTTACAAACGGTCTAACTATCGCAAAAGTGCTCGACTAATATGTTTACAGGGGGGGAAATACTACTACTATCTGGTGGTCATCTAGAAATTTGAACCGGTGGAAGACTCCATGATATCTGCCCCAGCTTCGTCTTCAAAGTCGGGTTCACTTGGATCCGAATCGGTGTCGTCGATGATGATGTAGTTGTCCGGACATGCGACGTACTCGTCTTCCTCCTGGGATGCTAACTTCCTCTTGAGTTCTTCAATCTCCTGCTTAAGATCGCAATTGTGCCTTGCTAGAGCTACGATCTCGTCCATGTAGTCCTTGCGTGTAGACTTCAGTTCTCCTTCTAGCTCGATGATCCTTGCCTTTGCATTCTTCAACTCTATCATATCATTGCGCATCTGGTTTTCGTGGCGTTGAATGTGTTGGTTTAACTCCTGGATGAAAGATGCAATGGATCTATCCTTCTTGGTCCTGACTAACTCCCATTGCTCATCTCGGCGTCCGCAAATCTGGTAGATAGTGTCCTTGAGGTCTTCTTGATAAACTTCTCCAATGCGTCCCATGGTGATATGAGCTACCATGCTCCTTCCTAGACTCCAGGTTAGTGCATTGAAAACACTATCTATGGGCTTGGTGATTGGCGCGAATGTCCTTCCCGGAACGTGAGCTTGAATCTTCCAGCGCTCCTCTTCAGGCAGAGTGGCGTTGAAGGTTCCCGTGAAGCTTGGTGATCCAATGTTCAGGTACTTGGTGACTTCCCTCAAGTGAAATCCAAAAGGTGTGCCTTCATCCGGTTGAGCGTACTTAATCTTCACGTTCGTCATCCTAAAAGAGTAGAAAAGATGAGGAGTTAGAAAATGAGAGGAGAATGGTGACCTATGGCTTTAACTTAGTGGTCGTGTCCTACAGTCAGCGTGTGCTCTGATACCATCTCTGTAGCGACCCGACCCGAATGGATCAAGTCTATTGTGCTCCGGTGTCATCCCTGGATCAGTAATGCTGACACCACACAGTACATCGAAGGATTTATAGAAGAGTGGCAATCACACACTTTTTACGTCGTTGTCTCAGAAGAGAACTTATTACAATAAATATGGCTTAAGGCCATCTAGTGTCGATAACAGCGGAAGACTTGGAAGATAAATGGGTCCATCAACTCCAACGGCATCACTGAGTATAGAACCACGACCTAAAAACACCTTAATCATCGTCTGAAAAGTCTGCAACATGAGAAGTTGCAGCCCAAAAACGGGCCAGCACATGGAATATGCTGGCAATGTAACACATAGAGAGTAATGGAATGAAACAGCTGTACTATATGCATATTTGGCTGGTGGAAAGCTCTATGGTCACAGTTTTGCGTAAAGCCAGTTTTTCCCTACTGCAAAGGAATAAATTTATTTAACTATCATGGTAGTTGTTGAACATCGAGAATGGTTGAAAGCATTCCGATCCCAATTAAGTGAACAATTAAAACCCATCAATATTAATTAGAGTAACATGTTGAGATCCACACGATATTCAAGTACTAGATACTCAAGTTGTCCATAACCGGGGACATGGCTAATCATGATTAGCTTATACACTCTGCAGAGGTTTGCGCACTTTTCCCCACAAGACTCGATCGCCTCCGTTTGGTTTCTCGCACTACATGGTGTTTGAGAAGACGGATGACCGAGACACAGTCTTTCAGAAGAGCTAGCACCTTACGTCTGGGTAGACCGGTACACCTACTTTCCCCTACATCTGCTAGTCTACCACTGTAAGAGTTCGCATGACTTAGTCAACTATGCCAGAGCCCATAATGGCTTGTGGCTGCACACGGAAGTTTCTAGCATGAAAGATCTTATGATCCCTTTGAGCCTGGGTGGCGGTCCAAAATAAAACAGGCAAGTCCTGATAGACATCAGGTGCCTCAATCCACCCAGATGTGTGTTTAAGTTGCCACCTTAGATAAGCCATTAAAATTATCAACTCACATCTGTCATGGATATCACTCACCCAATGCACGTCTACTAGCATAGCATGGCAATATAAGCAAACGTAGAAGTAACTCCCAAAGCTTTCATAATAATACAGGTCATAGATACTACCTCATCTACTTCCCATCCCACAAATTAATTAGATCCTAATCATGCAATGTGAGAGGATTGATCTAATGCAATAAAACATGGGTTGTAGAAAAGGTATGATCAAAGTGTTACTTGCCTTGCTGATGATCCGCGAGTCCTAGGGTTTCAAAGTAACAAGCGGCGCAATCCGGGTAATCTATCACAGACAAACAACAAGCACACCATAAGTACTCAACTAATGCACAGGTAAAACTCGAACAAGAGAACGAACTAGAAAGTTCAACTTAAGAACTCCGGTTGAAAAGAAAGAACGAACCAAACAAACGACGGAAAACGGCAGAAGAAAACAACTCGGTTCTAGCTAGTTGAAACTAGGTCAAATTTTACTGTGGCAAAAGCTTGTTCAAGTTGATTAGACGGAACGGCTGTTTCGAGACGAAACTCCAGGCGCTTGAATCACCTGATTCCGATAAACGAGCGAGAAGAAAGACTAGAACGAAGATCGGATCTGAGATCGCGATCGCGGAATAAATCCGACGAAAAGAAAGAGACGAACGGTTAAACGAACGGGCGTCGTTAACCGGGGATAATCGGTGATCACGTTCGTTGAGACGAACAATCCGAAGAAGAACGAAAACCGATCTAGGGTTTTCGGAGAAAAAGACTGAAAAGAAAACGGAAAACCGATCTAGGGTTTTCAGAGAAAAACCGAAACAAAGAACGAAAGAAAACCGGAACGGTTAAGAAAAGAACCGGAACGGTTTAGAAGAAAACTGAACCGAGGGGAGAAAAAAACAAGACGCGGCGCCGGGCAACCTTGGCGAGGGGCTCCGGTGAATGCCGGTGTAAGGCGGCGGCGGTGATGTAGGGCGGCGGCGGCGGCTTGGGCGCGGGGTGAGGCGCGGCTTGGGCTGCGAGCTGCTGCTTTTGTGGCTTGGGGATTGATGTGGAGAGAGGGGGGGTTTGGGGTGTATTTATATTGGTGAGGGGAGAGGAGACTTGGGGTAGGGGGCAAGAAAAAGTGTAGGAAAAGGAATCCTAAAAAAAGGCAAACCTAGTCCTACTAGGATTCGAGGCGGCGGCGGCTCCCTCCTGCGCCAGGCCCGGCGCACACGGTGGCCTGGCCTTGGCTGGCCGGCTGCTGGGCCTTGGCCCAGGCGCGCTGCGGAATTTTTTTGAAATGGGTTTCGCGCGCATAAAAACACAGAAAAGAAAATCTAAACGGGCTCCAAAACTCCCAAAGTAAATTTTCCCCGACTCCTAAAAATGAGTCAAACAAAATGAACTTTACTCCGGACCTAAAATGCAATTTTCGAAAACGCGCATTTTTCCCTATCCAAAGAAAAAGCAAACAAAACTCCGGCAAAACCAAAATTTGATCTATTCATTAGATCTTCATTTTTTCCTAACTTTGGGAAAGTCATATTATTCCCTCTCATATTTTGATATCGGAAAAATAATTGAAGATAAAATAAATAAACCAAATGATCCTCTTTTCAAAATTTGAGAAAACTCTCGAATATGAAAATAACGAAATCTCCAACTCTCTCCGAGGGTCCTTGAGTTGCGTGAAATTTCTAGGATCAACCAAAATGCAAGAAAATATGATAAGCATGATGATCTATTTATAACATTCCAAATTGAAAATTTGGGATGTTACACATATTGAATAACATTTAGTTTCTTATCAACTCTTTGTCCTAGAACATCACCTACAGCATAATCACTAGCATCACACATAATTTCAAAGGGTAAATTCCAATCAGGTGGATGAACAATAGGTGCAGAGATCAATGCTTTCTTAAGTATTTCAAATGCTTCTACACAGTCATCATCAAAGAGAAATGGTATATGTTTTTGTAATAAATTAGCCAGAGGCCGAGAGATTTTTGAGAAGTCCTTAATGAACCTCCTATAAAAACCAGCTTGACCAAGGAAACTTCTTATACCTTTGATGTCCTTGGGACATGGCAACTTTTCAATATCATCAACCTTGGCTTTATCAACTTCAATACTTCTTTCAGAAACTTTATGCCCCAAGACAATACCTTCATTAACCATAAAGTGGAACTTTTCCCAATTCAAGAAAAGATTAGTTTCTTCACATCTCTGCAAAACTCGATCAAGGTTGCTCGAGCAATCATCAAAAGAAGATCCATAGACGGAAAAGCCGTCTATGAAAACCTCACAAATCTTTTCACAAAAGTCAGAGAATATGGCCATCATGCATCTTTGAAAGGTAGTAGGTGCATTAAATAAACCAAAGGGCATAAGTCTATAAGCAAAAGTACCAAAAGGGCATGTAAAAGTAGTCTTTGATTGTTTTTTGGCTGACACAGGTATTTGAGAGAAACCAGAATAACCATCTAGAAAGCAAAAATGTGTATGTTTGGATAATCTTTCTAGCATTTGATCGATAAAAGGTAAGGGGTAATGATCTTTTTAGTAGCCTTATTTAATTTGCGGAAATCAATTACCATCCTATAACCTGTAATAATTCTTTAAGGAATCAATTCATCTCTATCACTAGGAACAACAGTAATACCTCCCTTCTTAGGGACACAATGGACAGGGCTTACCCACTGACTATCAGCAACGGAATAAATTATACCTGCCTCAAGGAGCTTTAGTATATCCTTTCTTACCACTTCTTTCATTTTAGGATTCAGTCGGCATTAATGATCACGAACTGGTGTAACATCTTCTTCCAAATTAATTTTATGTTGACATAGAGTGGGACTAATGCCCTTAAGATCATCAAGAGTATACCCAATAGCAGCACGGTGCTTCTTCAGAGTTTTCAATAATCTCTCTTCTTCATGTTCTGAAAGGTTAGCACTAATAATAACAAGATATATCTTTTTCTCATCAAGATAAGCATATTTAAGAGTATCAGGTAACGGTTTCAGCTCAAACACGGGATCACCCTTGGGTGGAGGAGGATCCCCTAGGATTTCAACAGGTAAATTGTTTTTCAGAATAGGCTCCTGTTTAAAGAATACTTCATCTAATTCCCTTCTTTCATTCATAAACATGTCATTTTCATGGTCTAGCAAGTATTGTTCTAAAGGATCACTAGGAGGTACGACAATAGAAGCAAGACCAATAATTTCATCCTTACTAGGTAATTCTTCTTCTCGGTGTTGTCTACTAAATTTAGAAAAATTAATTCATGAGTCATATCATCTAAACCGATAGTAACAACATCTCTTTTGCAATCTATGGTAGCATTAACAGTATTTAAGAAGGGTCTACCAAATATAATGGGACAAAAGCTATCTTGTGGGGAACCAAGAACAAGAAAATCATCAGTATATTTAGTTTTCCCACACAAGACTTCAACATCTCTAACGACTCCCATTGGTGAAATAGTATCTCTATTGGCAAGTTTAATTGTGACATCAATACCTTCCATCTCAGCAGGTGCAATATCATGGATAACTTCTTGGTATAAGGAATAAGGTATTGCACTAGCACTAGCACCCATATCACATAAGCCATGATAACAATTATCTCCTATTTTAACAGAAATAACATGCATGCCTACCACAGGTCTAGGTTTATCTTTATCACGGGGTTTAGCAATTCTAGCAGTTTCATTACAGAAATAAATAACATGCCCATCTATATTATCAGACAAGAGATCTTTAACAATAGCAATAATAGGTTCAACTTTAACTTGCTCAGGAGGTGTATATGTTTTAATATTGCTTTTATGAACTACAGTTGAAGCTTTAGCATGATCCTTTATCCTAACAGGGAAAGGTGGTTTCTCAACATAAGAAGTAGGAACAATAGGATCATTATAAGTGATAGTCTTTTCTTCAACTTTAATAGGTGTAGCTACATTAACTTCTATGGGAGGATGATATTTAAACCACTTCTCCTTGGGGAGATCAACATAAGCAGCAAAAGATTCACAGAAAGAAGCTACTATCTCAGAGTCAAGTCCATATTTAGTGCTAAATTTACGAAAAATATTGGTATCCATAAAAGATTTAACACAATCAAAACTAGGTGTCATACCTGACTCCTTACCATTGTCGAGGTCCCAATCTTCAGAGTTGCGTTTAATTCTTTCCAATAAATCCCATTGGAATTCAATAGTCTTCATCATAAAAGAGCCAGCACAACAAGTATCAAGCATGGTGCGATTGTTACCAGAAAGTCAAGCATATTTTTTTTGAATAATCATTTCTCTTGAGAGATCATGATTGGGGCATGAATATAACATTGATTTAAGCCTCGCCCAAGCTTGAGTGATGCTTTCTCCTTCGCGAGGCCAAAAATTATATATATAATTGCGATCATGATGAACAAGATGCATAGGATAAAACTTCTGATGAAATTCCAATTTCAATCTTTTGTAATTCCAAGACCTCATATCATCACATAGCCTATACCATGTCGATGCATCTCCCCTCAAATATAAAGGGAAGACCTTCTTCTTAACAACATCTTCGGGTACACCTGCAAGCTTAAATAATCCACAAACTTCATCCAAATACATTAGATGTTCATCAGGATGTTTTGTTCCATCTCCTAAAAAGGGATTAGCTAGCAGTTTTTCTATCATACCCGAAGGAACTTCAAAGATAGAATTTTCATTTTCATTTTCTTTTCAGTAGGTTCAGTAGGTTGAGGAGCAACTCTTTGCTCTACTTGTCGGGGTGAAGATACCCCGAACAAGCCCATTAGAGGGTTACTTTCCATAGTAACAAGTGACAGTAAATTTTAGCACACTATATAAATTTTTCCTTACCAAATTCCACCTACCAAAGGTGCTTCACTCCCAGGCAACAGCGCCACAAAAGAGTCTTGATGACCCACAAGTATAGGGGATCTATCGTAGTCCTTTCGATAAGTAAGAGTGTCGAACCCAACGAGGAGCAGAAGGAAATGATAAGCGGTTTCCAACAAGGTATTCTCTGCAAGTACTGAAATAAGTGGTAATAGATAGTTTTGTGATAAGATAATTTGTAACGAGCAATAAGTAACAAAAGTAAATAAGGTGCAGCAAGGTGGACCAATCCTTTTTGTAGAAAAGGACAAGCCTGGACAAAACTCTTATAAGATGTAAAGCGCTCCCGAGGACACATGGGAATATTGTCAAGCTAGTTTTCATCACGTTCATATGATTCGCGTTCGATACTTTGATAATTTGGTATGTAGGTGGACCGGTGCTTGGGTACTGCCCTTACTTGGACAAGCATCCCACTTATGATTAACCTCTATTGCAAGCATCTGCAACTACAACAAAAGTATTAAGGTAAACCTAACCATAGCATGAAACATATGGATCCAAATCAGCCCCTTACGAAGCAACACATAAACTAGGGTTTAAGCTTCTGTCACTCTAGCAACCCATCATCTACTTATTACTCCTCAATGCCTTCCTATAGGCCCAAATAAGGGTGAAGTGTCATGTAGTCGACGTTCACATAACACCACTAGAGGGGAGACAACATACATCTCATCAAAATATCGAACGAATACCAAATTCACATGACTACTAATAGCAAGACTTCTCCCATGTCCTCAGGAACAAAAGTAACTACTCACAAAGCATAAACATGTTCATAATCAGAGGGGTATTAATATGCATATAGGATCTGAACATATGATCTTCCACCAATTAAACCAACTAGCATCAATTACAAGGAGTAATTAACACTACTAGCAACCTACAAGCACCAATCCCGGACTTGAAGACAAGAATTGGATACAAGAGATGAACTAGGGTTTTGAGATGAGATGGTGTTGATGAAGCTGTTGATGGATATTGCCCTCTCCCGATGAGAGGAGCGTTGGTGATGGCGATGGCGACGATTTCCCCCTCCGGGAGGGAAGTTTCCCCGGCAGAACAGCTCCGCCAGAGCCCTAGATTGGTTCCGCCAAGGTTCCGCCTCGTGGCGGCGGAGTTTCATCCGAGAAGATGGCTTATGCTTTTTTCCCATCGAAAGACTCCATATAGCAGAAGATGGCCACCGGAGGGACACTAGGGGGCCCACGAGGTAGGGGGCGCGCCTTGGGGGGTAGGGCGTGCACCCCACTCTCGTGGGAAGGGTGTGCCCCCTCGTGAAGTTCTTGCTCTCAGTATTTTTTATATATTTGGAGAACATCTTCCGTGAAGTTTCAGGACTTTTGGAGTTGTGCAGAATAGGTCTCTAATATTTGCTCCTTTTCCAGCCCAGAATCCCAGCTGCCGGCATTCTCCCTCTTTATGTAAACCTTGTAAAATAAGAGAGAATAGGCATAAGTATTTTGACATAATGTGTAATAACAGCCCATAATGCAATAAATATCGACATAAAAGCATGATGCAAAATGGATGTATCATCTCCCATATGTCGAATTCTCCAACAACAACAGCTTCCAAGCATGTTCGTGCAAGGCCCCTTTCGAAATTCTATATGGCCGAAAGTGTTGTACTCCTTTCAATTGGTCCGAGGCTGGTGAACGCCAACTTCTTGGCAACGACTTGATCACAGAAGTTGAAGAAATGTGTAAAGTCATCCGTGAAAATCTCAAAGCAGCGCAATCACGCGAGAAGAGTTACTATGATAGCAAGCATCATGACTTGGCTTTCGAGAACTGAGACCATGTCTACCTCCGCATCTCTACAATGAAACACACTTGTCGCTTCGGTATCAAAGGGAAGCTTGCCCCGAGATACGTGGGTCCTTTAAAGATCATTGGCAAAAGAGGTGACCTCGCCTATCAACTCGAGCTTCCATCCAACTTCGCAAATGTGCACGATGTGTTTCACGTGTCACAGCTTCGCAAGTGCTTCAAGACTCCCGAGCGCACTATCAACTTCAAAGACATTGATCTCCAAGAAGATTGGTCTTATCATGAGCATCCTGTTGCTATTCTAGAAGCAACCGAGTGCAAGACTCGCAACAAGTCAATCAAATTCCTGAAAGTGAAGTGGTCACACCATTCCGACCAAGAAGCTACCTGGGAATGCGAGGATCACCTCCATTCTGAATATCTGAAGTTCTTTCAGTCGTAGATCTTGGGACAAGATCCTCTTGTAGTGGTGGAGTGTTGTAACACCCCTGATGTAACTTTCCATATTTGTAACTCCGAATCTTGCCATTTTCGGCTATGTGATATGATATTCCCTTCATGGTTGGGTTTTTGTCTTCGTTTTAATTTTTTTTCATGTCATGCATTTCATATCATGTCATCATGTGCATCTCATTTGCGTTCGTGTTCGTCTCATGCATCTGGTCATTTTCCCCGTTGTCCGTTTCGCAATCCGACACTCTCTCATGCACCCGTAGTACCCCTCTATTCTTGTTTCATGAATGGGAGGAAAACGTTCTCGGAATGCGTCGAGATTTGTCGAGTGTCCTTGGTACATCACCGGTATGACGCCTGTCAAACTTTGCTCCATTTGGAGGTCGTTTGATGCCCCAACGGTTAACCGGGTAACCAAAAACATGTCTTGTTGCAGCCCAACTGTCACATCCCTAGCTGCTGGTAGTGCTCTAGGCTAGCTCATGTGTGCATCATGTTTAAATTCTGAATATTTGAACTGAGGGAATTTTGGAAGCCTCAAAAACTTAAAAAAAAGAGGGGCAAAAACCCTAGAAATCTCATTCATTGCTCCAAAATGCTCTTCTTAAATGTTTGATAATTTTTGGTAAGGGTTATGGTCCCAACCAAAATATTGAACATTTTTAAGGAATTATTTTTGGGACTTTGGATTTAATTCATTAGCTATTTGAATTTGAATTATATTCATATAATTAGAATATAATTTCAAATACCCCTGAAATATTTTATAAGCTTTTGGAAAAATCCATCTAGCAATATAAAATATTCAGAGGAGCTCTGGCATTGTTTGAATTATTTTTTAATTCAAAACAGTGGCAAAAGAATTAAATAAAAGAAAAACAGAACAGAATTATATAAAAAGAGCAGAAGCCTACCTAACTCACCTGCAGCCCACCTGGTGCCCACCAACCGGCCCAGCCGGCCCAGCCCACCTCCTCCCCCTTGTCCTCTTCCTCCTCTGCCAGGAGGACGAACAGAGGCGAGGCGTGGCGCGCGCCGACGCTGCCTCGGCCACCTCCTGCTTTCCCCTGGCCACCTCCTGCTTCCTCTCGTCGCCCTGGACCCCATCCGCGACGCCACGCACCCCCCCCAGGCCTCTCACTCTCTCCCCGAGCTCCTCTCCTCCTCTGGCTCTCTCGCGCGCAGCCACCGAACGGAGCCGCCGCCACCGACGAGAGCCACCGTGGCTACCGGCCACCCCACGGCTCACCGACGCCCCAGGAAGCTCCGCCGATCCTCCCTCTACCTCCTCAACGAGCCACGAGGCCCCGGACGTGCCGCAACACCGCCCTCGATGTCTTCTTCAACCTCGGGACCGCCGGCCATCTTCGTCAAATTCCTCGGCTCCGGTGCCTCCCCGAGCTCCCCGAGGCCACTGTCGCAACCCCTGTGAGCTCCACTCCGTTTCCCCTCCTTCATTTTGCTCGTTCCCATGCCGTAGCACCCCCGGCCACATTCCCGAGCACCGCCGTCCGCCATGGCCACGTAGCTCTCCTGACCCGAGCCCCTCTGCTCGAACCCGTGGCACCAGCGCGCTTCTGGTGGACCGCGGATGCCGTCTGGACCATCAGTTTCTCTCCTAGCGCGCCGCAACCCAACCCCGCACATGGCCGAACTCCGGCCGCCGCCTCGGGCTCCACTCCGGCGAACCCCGGCCACCCCCGCACCTCCCGTTGGTCCCCCTAGATGCGCACGGGCGCGGGCTACCTCCTGGTGCCCTTGGCGCGTCGATCCGATGCCCCTAGCGCAAGTCCGGCGTCCCCCGCCGTGCTCTGTGGTCGTCGCCGGCTACACTCCGGCGAGAGCTGATGTGGCCGGTCATTAGGGCCTAACCACCCCCGCTAACCCAGGCCTTGGCCACTGACTGTGGGCCCCACGCCCTTAACTAACCACGGTTAACCCCCTGTTTAGTTTAAGTCAACCACAGTGGCCCCACGCGTCGGAATTGACCTAGCTGACGTGGCCGTTGACCGGTCCCACCTGTCAGTGAGTTAAACAACCCTGTGTCACTGACGTGTGGCCCCTACACGTCAGGTTTGACCAGCAGCAGTGTCTGTTGACCTGCTGACGTCACGGTGACGCACTGCTGACGCAGTAAATGTTTCTGGAATTTAAATAATTCTTAAATGATTTAATAATTCCAGAATATATTCTAAACTTCAATAAATCATAGAAAATTAACCGTAACTCCAAATTAAATAATTTATATATGAAAAATTATCAGAAAAATTCAAGGAATCCATCTGTACCATTTTCATGCATGTTAGAACAACTTATAGGTGTTGTTTAGCACAAATCAATTAAATGGCATTTGAATAATCACATATGGAGTTTGAATTTGAATCTTGTATTCAAACCAACTTCATTTAATCTGTTGCTAGTTGCATTAGCCCAAAACACATTCATATTGCCATGTCATGAGCATGCATCATATTGTGCATTGCATTGATTGTATTTCTTCTTTGTTGTCGGTATCTGTTCCCTCCCGGTAGAGGATGTTCCGACGTTGTGATCGTTGACACTGATGAAGACTCAATGTTATCTTCAGAAGTGCCAGGCAAGCATAACCCCCTTGTTCATTCCGATACAATCCCACTCTCTCGCTCCTGCTCTCTTTTACTGCATTAGGACAACAACGATTCAACTGTTACTTGCTGCGGTAGCTGAACCCCTTTATCCTTTGCATGACCTGTCATTGCCACAGTAAATAGATGAAACCCTCTAGCATGAGTAGGAGTTGTTTGAGCCCTGTTGTGCCTACTCATTCATGATTGTTTGTCATGCCTGCTACTGCTTAGAGTCGAGTCAGGTCTGATTCATCGGGGATGAATCAGAGGCGTGTGAACCTGTCCTACCGTGTGTGAGCTAAGTGTGTGAACACGATTTGGTAAAGGTAGCGGTGAGAGGCCATGTAGGAGTACATGGTGGGTTGTCTCATTGCAGCCGTCCTTAGGAACTGAGTTCTGTGTTTGTGATCCATGATTCAGCTACTACCCCGCATTGGGCCCGAAACCAATGGACCCTCTCGGCTTCTTGATCACCCTTGTCCTCTATCCAGGAGTTGCAAGTAGTTTCTGGTGTTTGTAGTATGCTGGAGGCCGTGCGCAGCGCTGACCGTAGGGGTGGGCTGTGATGCGGTAGGCACGTGGCCGGGTAAATCGGGCGCCCGTTTGGTGTCACGGAACCCTGTTCACATCGTTTGGGGCTGTGAGCGAAACTCCGGCCGGATCTCCTCATGGATGGAACCCGAATAGGCGATAAACCTGGACTAGAGACTTGAGTGTTTAGGCAGGCCGTGGCCGACACCCACGTTGGGCTTCCGCTTGAAGGTTGCCGAGTACATGTCGTGTAAACGGCGGTAAGTGGTGAGAGCGTGTGTGAAGAAGTACACCCCTGCAGGGTTAATATCATCTATTCGAATAGCCGTGTCCACGGAAAAGGACTTCTGGGTTGCTTATATCAGTTCATAGACAAGTGAAAGTGGATACTCTAAAATACGCAAGATAAGCGTGAGTGCTATGGATGGCGTTCTCGTGGGGAGACGGGAGCGGATCCATAGTGGTGTATTGATATGGGGAATACGTGGACTCGTGTGCGCCACCTCAAAAGAGTTACATTGCAGTCGTAGTTCAGGATAGCCACCGAGTCAAAGCTGGCTTGCTGCAGTTAAACCCCACCACCCCCTTTGTTGATAATGATGCATATGTAGTTAGTTCTGATGTAAGTCTTGCTGGGTACATTTGTACTCACGTTTGCCTATTTTATGTTTTGTAGAGAGACTTCGGTCTCACTAGTAGTTTTGCGTGGACTTCGACGTTTAGCTTGTTACCTCAGCTACGATCTTGTGCCCCGGCAGGATCTGGTAGATAGTCAGGCTTCTCAGCCTTTTTCATTTATAGATGTCTGTACCCAGACATGATAGCTTCTGCTTGTGCTTTGATTTGTATGCTCTGATTGTTGGGTCATGAGACCCATGTTTGTAATATCTCGCTCCTCGGAGGCTAATGAATAAACTACTGAGTCGTAGAGTCATTTTGTGATGCCATGTTGTATTGCACATATCGAGCATATTGTGTGTATGTTATTGAAATGCTTGGTATGTGTGGGATCTGACTATCTAGTTGTTTATCTTTAGTAGCCTCTCTTACCGGGAAATGTCTCCTAGTGTTTCCACCGAGCCATGGTAGCTTGCTACTGCTCCGGAACACTTAGGCTGGCCGGCATGTGTCCTTCTTCGTTCCTGTGTCTGTCCCTTCGGGGAAATGTCACGCAATGAATACCGGAGTCCTGTTAGCCCGCTACAGCCCGGATTCACTCGCTGATGACCGACACGTTCGATGTTGGGTCATGGATGCCTGTCCCTGTAAGTTAGTGCCACTTTGGGTTTACGACTAGCCATGTCAGCCCGGGCTCCTTATCATATGGATGCTAGCGACACTATCATATACGTGTGCCAAAAGGCGCAAATGGTCCCGGGCAAAGGTAAGACGACACCCGTGGGAATACCGTGCGTGAGGCCGCAAAGTGATATGAGGTGTTACATGCTAGATCGATGTGGCATTGAGTCGGGGCTCTGACAGCGTTGGTATCAGAGCTTGACTGCCTGTAGGATTACCAAGCCAAACTGGTCGAAGTTGAGTCTAGAAATTCTTTAGTTATATAAGGGAATTGATTGTGGGATGGAACGTAAGGCTCTTTTTACTCCTTATACCTCATGACCTTCTGATCTGAGTCATCATCTTCTTTTCTACGGGGATTAAGGAACTAGGTTTTCTCTTCTTTCTATCAGGATCACGTGTTACTAATCCGTAGACTTATAAGATTGTTGATTCAAGCCTCAGTTCAGTTCCTACTACCTTCTGTATGATTACTGTTAATCTCGGAACCTTGATACTATGATATTGAGTGGTTATGCCACCATTTTTGTGAATGTCTCAAATCTTTTCTGAGCATTTGCAGCCGTTATGCTGTCCGAGTCATCCCAGGTTTCTAAATAGTCTGATGCATTTGCAAAATCCTTTCCCTCTGGTTTCGATGCTCCTTTATGCCAGCTCAATCACACTAATTGTTGAGTTGAGGTATTCTACTGCCTCGACCTTTATGTTGGAATAATTATTATGACCCTAGGTGTCTTAGGGGATCATCTAGTAATTTAGCCATGATCTGTGTTCCCAGTGTGATGATTCTGGCCTTTATTCTCGAAAGCATCCCGTGATGTTATTAGTTAGTAGGCATTCTATTTCTGGGTTTTGAACCCGAGATTCACTCTACTTACCTCATGTTGATAGTGTTTGCTAAGTTCCTTTAGGATATTAGTAACTTTGCGATAGTCCTCGAGGTTCGTGGTACATCCTTCTTCCAATTACCATGAACCATTCTTGGCAGGAGTTCTTCTGAACCAAAAGATGACAACAAGAGTGCTCTTGATGAGTTCTCCATTATATATTGTGACTCTGCCTGTTCTACCTTTCTGCGTGGGTTATCCGGAAGAAATATGTCGAACTCGACATGCTAATCCATGCATCCACAACTCAGAAAATTGTATGTTCCTTTGAGTTGTTCTCTTTAGTTGCATTCTGACCCTCGTCTATCAATTGATAGTCAAGAGTATGTGTGCGTTCGTTCATCGATGCCTATGACTCTTGTGGTCTGTCAAGCCATTCTATTCCGGAATGACTAGGAGAAACAAACTCCAGTACCTCTTCCATATCCAGGATTGGGTCAAAGAAGCTGTGCTTCGCAAATCAAATTGCTAATCCAGCTTTTGATTCTGTTCTACCCTGAAGTATTACCGTCTTTATGTCAGGATTTTCATGAGGATTGCACCGGCTCTTGTGAATTCTTGATGTAGTGATACTCCTCGCCATCATTATTCATCCCTCGGTTCCGTGTTGTCGCAACCGGAATGCCGACAAGTGAATCGTGATGTGTGAATTCAATACTCCTAGCAACCTTGTTGCTTGGTAGTTAAAGGACAATAATTTCATTCTTAGTGTGTTGGTTATTGAATCATCATTCTAAGATTGATCGTGCTACCTAGTCCATTCTCCTGGTTCACTCCTCGATCGATGAGTTAGGATTATTTCAAATCCTTGCCCTATTGATCATATCGTCTTGCCCTGAAAAGCAAGATTGTTCTCGAGCTTAGTAACATACCGGTGGTTCGTGATTTTCTGAATATCTTCTCAGAAGTATTACCAGGTTGTCACCTAACCGCTATGTTGAGTTCGTGATCAAGTTGGTTTATTCCTGTAAACCACTCCTTCTCCAAGAATCTTTGTTGGATACCCTGAGCTAGTTGGTTAAGCTAGACAACAACTTGGAGAGTTGGAAGATAAAATCTTGCCTGACTTAGTTCGTTCCAAAGGGATATTCTTGTGTAGTGTGTGTTGAAGAAAGATGATATCTTCATCGATTGGTCCCTGTGATCAGTTGCTGGACCTATTGTCTTATCAACCTTTGATTGAGTATGGGCTATCATCCAATCAGACCAGAACCAACGATATTCGTAATGTTGCCTTACTCGTGGTTGATCCCTCGAGCATACACCATTATATCTTTTGGGTCTGACCAATGCTATCACTTGTTCACCTAACTATGGAATTCCTTTTAAAAGGAAACCCAGATGAATTGTTGTTGAGCCCATTGACAACATCCTTATCTCCTCCATGATTTTGTTGGACATTAAGCTAGTGTTGGAAACTTTTGAAAGCATTTTCTTCATGCTAGCTCATGAAGTATTTGTTTGATGAAAGGAGTGACCTCCTCTTATACACGTGCATTTGGTGAAAGTTGCCGCCGTGGATTTGAGAAAGTTAGTTTTGCTTCCTCTGGAATCATCCCAAGTCAGTCATGCATACGTGCGAAGTATTCTGTGGTCTGGAGACTTGCAACCTTCATTCCATATGTGTTCCGAGCACACCAAGCCACTGATTGAGTTGTTCAAAGATAAAGGAGTCTGTCCAAGGTGAACTCTTTGGACTTCCACGCGTGGAGACTTCGATGTCATTAATGATGGTTCCCCACCTGAACTCGGTAGTGTTTTATTATAAGACTACCACGTGGTCATGTTTGTCTGGGACAACATGTTCACATGTTTGTAGCAGAACCAGCTCATGTTTTGGAGCTTGCTATCGTAGTTCATCTCCCGAGAATCCCGCAACGTCATCTCGTCGATTTGTGTTGCAAACTTTCATTTTTCTTCCTAGACTCGATGGGTCTGGAATATTCTGACACCAACCAGATCTGAATCTCAGACAGATATGATGGTTGGAACATTTCCCCAAGAACTATAATATTGGTTCCTCGATAACTGGTAAGGTGGATGTCGTGGCCAGCACCACCCAGCCGAAAGACCTATTATTGTAGTATCTTGATTGAAGAAGTTGGCCACCTCCCCATAAGGATTTCGTAGGATTTACCTCCGTAACTGTTCCTTATGGATTCTATTGCTCCCGAAGTCCGACCTTTTACTTGATGTTCTAGTTATCAAACCATATCTATGAATGGGATACACTAGCACATCAAGGAGAACATTAGAAGCGGAGTGCTAAATGTCTCTCGGTCGATCATCCAGATTTTATTTCCTTGGCCTCGCTAAGAAGAAATCTAAGAAGTGTTGTCTTCCTTTGCATCTGCATCATCCATCATCATTCATCATGGTAGCAAGTTGTGTTGCCAGGATCCTTGACACGGATGTTGGTAAAACCTTGATGAATATGGAAATGCTCAAGTTCTTGAGAGCACGCACAAGCGCTACGTGTTACCATTGGCTCTAACTAGGATTCCTCTCAGCTCCCTCGGCAATGCTATGATCTTTTCAAACAGTGAATTCACTCTCTATTGTTGGGTTCTTCCCCAGTTACCAGAATCATTCCCAGCATTTGCATTTTGTTCCCAGCTTGCACCGCCAATGTGTCATTCTACCATGGGTCTCTTCCATTTCCGGTGATAAGCAAAAATTCATCCATTACGTTGTCTTCAACAAGGTAATCCACATCATCCAAGTCTGAGTATGCCATTCTACCGACCCCCTACAAACGATCGCTCGAGAATTGCCTTAGGCTGGCCTAAAGAGTTTCATTGATCTTTGAATCAAAGGTAATTCTTTTTGCCACTTAAGGGGATATCTCTACGAGTCACCTTCCCTAAGGTGCATCGTTATGGTATCATGGCAACTCAACTCCTCGCTACGTTGGCAATCGTTTACCACCTTCTTAGGTGTGGAATTGTTGTCTACCTAGTGAACCCTCGTCATCTGTTCCACTCCATCCCTCTAGAGGTGTGCTTCGTGTCTCAGCTCGAGAGATGTTGTTATGTCTCATTCCGTGGGTTAATCCTGAGTTGTTCGATCTCCGAGAAGATCGACCCTTCTAGAGTCTCCTTCTTCCCTCCATGTCATGTTGACAGAAATTCTCAGAGCAAGACTTCAAGACAATAATGGTGAATGAATCAACGTTCAACTGAAGTGCACCCTGGATCGTGAAGATTATACTAGTCCGCGTTACCCTTCATCCTACCCTACGCTTGAATCTCGAGACGAGATTCTTGTTTAGTGGGGGTGAGTTGTCACATCCCTAGCTGCTGGTAGTGCTCTAGGCTAGCTCATGTGTGCATCATGTTTAAATTCTGAATATTTGAACTGAGGGAATTTTGGAAGCCTCAAAAACTTTAAAAAAAGAGGGGCAAAAACCCTAGAAATCTCATTCATTGCTCCAAAATGCTCTTCTTAAATGTTTGATAATTTTTGGTAAGGGTTATGGTCCCAACCAAAATATTGAACATTTTTAAGGAATTATTTTTGGGACTTTGGATTTAATTCATTAGCTATTTGAATTTGAATTATATTCATATAATTAGAATATAATTTCAAATACCCCTGAAATATTTTATAAGCTTTTGGAAAAATCCATCTAGCAATATAAAATATTCAAAGGAGCTTTGGCATTGTTTGAATTATTTTTTAATTCAAAACAGTGGCAAAAGAATTAAATAAAAGAAAAACAGAACAGAATTATATAAAAAGAGCAGAAGCCTACCTAACTCACCTGCAGCCCACCTGGCGCCCACCAACCGGCCCAGCCGGCCCAGCCCACCTCCTCCCCCTTGTCCTCTTCCTCCTCTGCCAGGAGGACGAACAGAGGCGAGGCGTGGCGCGCGCCGACGCTGCCTCGGCCACATCCTGCTTTCCCCTGGCCACCTCCTGCTTCCTCTGGTCGCCCTGGACCCCGTCCGCGACGCCACGCACCCCCTCCCCAGGCCTCTCACTCTCTCCCCGAGCTCCTCTCCTCCTCTGGCTCTCTCGCGCGCAGCCACCGAACGGAGCCGCCGCCACCGACGAGAGCCACCGTGGCTACCGGCCACTCCACGGCTCACCGACGCCCCAGGAAGCTCCGCCGGTCCTCCCTCTACCTCCTCAACGAGCCACGAGGCCCCAGACGTGCCGCAACACCGCCCTCGATGTCTTCTTCAACCTCGGGACCGCCGGCCATCTTCGTCAAATTCGTCGGCTCCGGTGCCTCCCCGAGCTCCCCGAGGCCACCGTCGCAACCCCTGTGAGCTCCACTCCGTTTCCCCTCCTTCATTTTGCTCGTTCCCATGCCGTAGCACCCCCGGTCACATTCCCGAGCACCGCCGTCCGCCATGGCCGCGTAGCTCTCCTGACCCGAGCCCCTCTGCTCGAACCCGTGGCACCAGCGCGCTTCTGGTGGCCCGCGGATGCCGTCTGGACCATCAGTTTCTCTCCTAGCGCGCCGCAACCCAACCCCGCACATGGCCGAACTCCGGCCGCCGCCTCGGGCTCCACTCCGGCGAACCCCGGCCACCCCCGCACCTCCCGTTGGTCCCCCTAGATGCGCACGGGCGCGGGCTACCTCCTGGTGCCCTTGGCGCGTCGATCCGATGCCCCTAGCGCAAGTCCGGCGTCCCCCGCCGTGCTCTGTGGTCGTCGCCGGCTACACTCCGGCGAGAGCTGATGTGGCCGATCATTAGGGCCCAACCACCCCCGCTAACCCAGGCCTTGGCCACTGACTGTGGGCCCCACGCCCTTAACTAACCACGGTTAACCCCCTGTTTAGTTTAAGTCAACCACAGTGGCCCCACGCGTCGGAATTGACCTAGCTGACGTGGCCGTTGACCGGTCCCACCTGTCAGTGAGTTAAACAACCCTGTGTCACTGACGTGTGGCCCCCACACGTCAGGTTTGACCAGCAGCAGTGTCTGTTGACCTGCTGACGTCACGGTGACGCACTGCTGACGCAGTAAATGTTTCTGGAATTTAAATAATTCTTAAATGATTTAATAATTCCAGAATATATTCTAAACTTCAATAAATCATAGAAAATTAACCGTAACTCCAAATTAAATAATTTATATATGAAAAATTATCAGAAAAATTCAAGGAATCCATCTGTACCATTTTCATGCATGTTAGAACAACTTATAGGTGCTGTTTAGCACAAATCAATTAAATGGCATTTGAATAATCACATATGGAGTTTGAATTTGAATCTTGTATTCAAACCAACTTCATTTAATCTGTTGCTAGTTGCATTAGCCCAAAACACATTCATATTGCCATGTCATGAGCATGCATCATATTGTGCATTGCATTGATTGTATTTCTTCTTTGTTGTCGGTATCTGTTCCCTCCCGGTAGAGGATGTTCCGACGTTGTGATCGTTGACACTGATGAAGACTCAATGTTATCTTCAGAAGTGCCAGGCAAGCAAAACCCCCTTGTTCATTCCGATACAATCCCACTCTCTCGCTCCTGCTCTCTTTTACTGCATTAGGACAACAACGATTCAACTGTTACTTGCTGCGGTAGCTGAACCCCTTTATCCTTTGCATGACCTGTCATTGCCACAGTAAATAGATGAAACCCTCTAGCATGAGTAGGAGTTGTTTGAGCCCTGTTGTGCCTACTCATTCATGATTGTTTGTCATGCCTGCTACTGCTTAGAGTCGAGTCAGGTCTGATTCATCGGGGATGAATCAGAGGCGTGTGAACCTGTCCTACCGTGTGTGAGCTAAGTGTGTGAACACAATTTGGTAAAGGTAGCGGTGAGAGGCCATGTAGGAGTACATGGTGGGTTGTCTCATTGCAGCCGTCCTCAGGAACTGAGTTCTGTGTTTGTGATCCACGATTCAGCTACTACCCCGCATTGGGCCCGAAACCAATGGACCCTCTCGGCTTCTTGATCACCCTTGTCCTCTGTCCAGGAGTTGCAAGTAGTTTCTGGTGTTTGTAGTATGCTGGAGGCCGTGCGCAGCGCTGACCGTAGGGGTGGGCTGTGATGCGGTAGGCACGTGGACGGGTAAACCGGGCGCCCGTTTGGTGTCACGGAACCCTGTTCACATCGTTTGGGGCTGTGAGCGAAACTCCGGCCGGATCTCCTAATGGATGGAACCCGAATAGGCGATAAACCTGGACTAGAGACTTGAGTGTTTAGGCAGGCCGTGGCCGACACCCACGTTGGGCTTCCGCTTGAAGGTTGCCGAGTACATGTCGTGTAAACGGCGGTAAGTGGTGAGAGCGTGTGTGAAGAAGTACACCCCTACAGGGTTAATATCATCTATTCGAATAGCCGTGTCCGCGGAAAAGGACTTCTGGGTTGCTTATATCAGTTCATAGACAAGTGAAAGTGGATACTCTAAAATACGCAAGATAAGCGTGAGTGCTATGGATGGCGTTCTCGTGGGGAGACGGGAGCGGATCCATAGTGGTGTATTGATATGGGGAATATGTGGACTCGCGCCACCTCAAAAGAGTTACATTGCAGTCGTAGTTCAGGATAGCCACCGAGTCAAAGCTGGCTTGCTGCAGTTAAACCCCACCACCCCCTTTGTTGATAATGATGCATATGTAGTTAGTTCTGATGTAAGTCTTGCTGGGTACATTTGTACTCACGTTTGCCTATTTTATGTTTTTGCAGAGAGACTTCGGTCTCACTAGTAGTTTCGTGTGGACTTCGACGTTTAGCTTGTTACCTCAGCTACGATCTTGTGCCCCGGCAGGATCTGGTAGATAGTCAGGCTTCTCAGCCTTTTTCATTTATAGATGTCTGTACCCAGACATGATAGCTTCCGCTTGTGCTTTGATTTGTATGCTCTGATTGTTGGGTCATGAGACCCATGTTTGTAATATCTCGCTCCTCAGAGCCTAATGAATAAACTACTGAGTCGTAGAGTCATTTTGTGATGCCATGTTGTATTGCACATATCGAGCATATTGTGTGTATGTTATTGAAATGCTTGGTATGTGTGGGATCTGACTATCTAGTTGTTTATCTTTAGTAGCCTCTCTTACCGGGAAATGTCTCCTAGTGTTTCCACCGAGCCATGGTAGCTTGCTACTGCTCCGGAACACTTAGGCTGGCCGGCATGTGTCCTTCTTTGTTCCTGTGTCTGTCCCTTCGGGGAAATGTCACGCGCTGAATACCGGAGTCCTGTTAGCCCGCTACAGCCCGGTTCACCGGAGTCCTGCTAGCCCAGTGCTACAGCCCGGATTCACTCGCTGATGACCGACACGTTCGATGTTGGGTCATGGATGCCTGTCCCTGTAAGTTAGTGCCACTTTGGGTTTACGACTAGCCATGTCAGCCCGGGCTCCTTATCATATGGATGCTAGCGACACTATCATATACGTGTGCCAAAAGGCGCAAACGGTCCCGGGCAAAGGTAAGACGACACCCGTGGGAATACCGTGCGTGAGGCCGCAAAGTGATATGAGGTGTTACATGCTAGATCGATGTGGCATTGAGTCGGGGTCCTGACACCAACACCCCTCCGAAACAGCCCACTGGCCCATCTAAACCCCGTCCATGCTCTTCGTCGTTGGATCATGATTGTGTGGGCGAAAACCGCACCTCATTTGGACTCTCCTAGCTCCCTCTACCTATAAATATGCCTCCCCCTCCAAATTCATGGATGAAACCCTAAAAATCTTCCCTCTCCGCGCCGAACGTATCCGCCGCCGCCCCCCGCCGCGAATCCCCGCGGACCATGTGGCCCGCCGCCGCTGTCCACCGCGCCAGCCTGGTCGGCCCGTGTCAGGACCCCGACTCAATGCCACATCGATCTAGCATGTAACACCTCATATCACTTTGCGGCCTCACGCACGGTATTCCCACGGGTGTCGCCTTACCTTTGCCAGGGACCGTTTGCGCCTTTTGGCAAACGTATATGACAGTGTCGCTAGCATCCATATGACAAGGAGCCCGGGCTGACATGGCTAGTCGTAAACCCAAAGTGGCACAGACTTACAGGGACAGGCATCCATGACCCAGCATCGAACGTGTCGGTCATCAGCGAGTGAATCCAGGCTGTAGCACTGGGCTAGCAGGACTCCGGTGAACCGGGCTGTAGCGGGCTAACAGGACTCTGGTATTCATCGCGTGACATTTCCCCGAAGGGACAGACACAGGAACGAAGAAGGACACATGCCGGCCAGCCTAAGTGTTCCGAAGCAGTAGCAAGCTACCATGGCTCAGTGGAAGCACTAGGAGACATTTCCCGGTAAGAGAGGCTACTAAGGATAAACAACTAGATAGTTAGATCCCACACATACCAAGCATTTCAATAACATACACACAATATGCTCGATATGTGCAAATACAACATGGCATCACAACATGACTCTACGACACAAAGTATTATTCAATAGGCTCCGAGGAGCGAGATATTACAAACAGGGGTCTCATGACCCAACATTCAGAGCATACAAATCAAGGCACAGGCGGAAGCTATCATGTCTGAGTACAGACATCTATAAATGAAAAAGGCTGAGAAGCCTGACTATCTACCAGATCCTGCCGAGGGCACAAGATCGTAGCTGAGGTAACAAGCTAAACGTCGAAGTCCACGCGGTACTACTAGCGAGACTGAAGTCTCTCTGCAAAAACATAAATTAAGCAACGTGAGTACAAATGTACCCAGCAAGACTTACATCAGATCTAACTACATATGCATCATTATCAACAAGGGGATGGTGGAGTTTGACTGTAGCAAGCCAGCTTTGACTCGGTGGCTATCCTGAACTACGACTGCAAGTAACTCTTTTGAGGTGGCGCACACGAGTCCACATATTCACCATATCAATACACCACTATGGATCCGCTCCCGTCTCCCTACGAGAACGCCATCCATAGCACTCACGCTTATCTTGCGTATTTTAGAGTATCCACTTTCACTTGTCTATGAACTGTACAGGCAACCCAGAAGTCCTTTACCGCGGACACGGCTATTCGAATAGATCATATTAACCCTGCAAGGGTGTACTTCTTCACACACGCTCTCACCACTTACCGCCGTTTACACGACATGTACTCGGCAACCTTCAAGCGGAAGCCCAGCGAGGGTGTCGGCCACGACCTGACTAACCACACAAGTCTCTCGTCCAGGTTTATCGCCTATTCGGGTTCCATCCGCAAGGAGATCCGGCCGGGGTGTCGCTCACGACCCCAAACGATGTGAGCAGGGTTCCCAAGCCCACCATCCGGGTGCCACTTGGTACACCGGGCCACTGTGCCTAGTCTGTCCCAAGCCCACCTGTACCGGGTGCCACTTGGTAGACTACTAACACTACCTACAAACACCAGAAACTAGTTGCAACTCCTGGACAGAGATCGAGTTGATTAATAAGTCGAGAGAGCTTGGAGCGCCCGGAGCCCAATGTGTGGTAGTAACTGTTCATGGATCACAAACACAGAACTCAGTTCCTGAGGACGGCTGCAATGAGACAACCCACCATGTACTCCTACATGGCCTCTCACCGCTACCTTTACCAAATCGTGTTCACACACTTAGCTCTCAACAGTAGGACATGTTTATACACCTCCGATTCATTCCCAATGAATCAGACCTGACTCAACTCTAAGCAATGGTAGGCATGACAACCAAGCATGAATGAGTAGGCACATCAGGGCTCAAACAACTCCTACTCATGCTAGTGGGTTTCATCTATTTACTGTGGCAATGACAGGTCATGCAAAGGATAAAGGGGTTCAACTACCGCAGCAAGTAACAGTTGTATCGTTGTTGTCCTAATGCAGTAAAATAGAGCAGGAGCGAGAGAGTAAGATTGTATCGGAATGAACAAGGGGGTTTTGCTTGCCTGGCACTTCTTAAGATAATATAGCTCTTCATCGGTGTCATCGATCTCATCGTCGAAACCACGTCTAGGGAGAGGGAACAATTACCGGCAACATAGAGAAACACAATCAATGCAATGCACATTATGATGCATGATCATGACATGGCAACATGCTGGTGTTTTGAGCTAGTGCAGCTAGCAACAAAGTTAAATGAAGTTGGTTTGAACCCTAAGTTCAAATCCAAACTCCATATGTGAAATTCAAATGCCATTTATATGATTTGTGCTAAACAGCAGTTATAAGTTGTTCTAACATGCATGAAAATGATACAGATGGATAGATTGGATTTTTCTGATCATTTTTCATATATAAATTATTTAGTTCTGAGCTACGGTTGAATTTCTATGAATTTTAGAAGTTTAGCTATTTTCTGAAATTAAATAAATCATTTCTGATTTATTTAAAACTCCAGAAAACATTTACTGCGTCAGCATGACGTTGGCATGATGTCAGCAGGTCAACAGGGGCTGGTCCGGGTCAAACCTGACCAGTGGGGCCCACTGGTCAGTGACTCAGGTGATTAACAGAGTTAATTAATTCTAACTAATCAAATTAATAGCCACGGGGCCCACTGTCAGTGTCAGCAGGGGTAATTAGTTTAACTAATTCAAATAGTACTAATCCTAATTAACTAACAGAGCTGGGCCCCACCTGTCATTGACCCAAGGGGTCAAACTGGGCCCACATGGTCAGTAGTCAACGGGGTCAAACCCCTGGTCAGTAGGGTCAATCCCGCCGGCGGTTCGTCGCCGGTGGCAACAGGCACGGCGGAGGGCTCGGGCTCGCTCCTCCGGCGTCCAAATGGACGGAGGAGAGCGGCTACGGAGAGCTGGAGCTCACCCGCGCCCGTTTCAGCAAGCAGCAGCAGCTAGGGCGGCCGGAGACGATGGCCTCGAGCTCGGCAGTGGCGGCTGGAGCTCGGGCGTGCTCGGGTTCGGCGTTACACGGCACGGCGAGATCAGCTGAGGGGCTCTACGGGTTACTGGGGTCATCAGGAGCACTCGGAGGCAACGAGCGCAGGTGGAGGAGCTCGGGAGCACGAAGCTCACCGTCCATGGCGGCGGCCGGAGCTCGGGTTCGGCGGGGCAGCTAGCTAGGGGACGAAATCAAGTGCACAGAGTGAGGGGAAGAGAAGAGGAGCTCACGAGGAGTCGATTGGGGCAGACGGCGAGCTCGGGGAGGCACCGGAGGCAGCAAATCGATGGCGACGATCTCCGGTGGCTGACGAGGGGAGCGGCGGTGCTTGCGACGTCCAGGGGCTTCCGGCGTCGGGCGGCTCGGTGAGGAGGAAGAGAGGGACGAGGCGGAGCTCGTGGGCATGTCGGAGAGGCTCGAGGATGGCTACGGCTACGGCTATGGCGAACGGCGGCGGCGGCGTTCGGCCGTGCGTGTGAGAGCGAGCAGAGGGGGATAGGGACGGAGGGAGAGATACGGGAGAGTGAGAGAGGGTCGAGGGGGGCCGCGTGGCCTCTCCAGGGAGTAGCGGAGGCAAGCAGGGAGGCAGGAGGTGGCCGAGCGCGTGCCGGCGTGCGTCGGCCACGCGCGCTATCTACTGGCGCGAGGAAGACGACAGGGGGGAGTGGAGATGGGCTGGGCCGGCTTCTGCAGCAGGCCGCACAGGTAGGCGCCAGGTAGGTCTTCTGCTCTTTTTTTATTTCCTGTTTGTTTTATTTTTAAATTTATTTTGCCACTGTTTTGAATTTAAAATAATTCAAACAATGCCAAAAACTCCTCTGAATATTTTTATTTTGCTAGATGGACTATTTCAAAAGCTCATAAAATATTTCAGGGGTATTTGAAATTATATTCTAGTTATATGAATATAATTCAAATTCAAATAGCTAATGATTTAAATTCAAAGTCCCAAGATTAAGTCCTTAAAAATGTTCAATATTTTGGTTGGGACCAGAACCCTTTGCCAAAAGTATCAAACATTTAAGAAGAGCATTTTGGAACAATGAATGAGATTTTAGGGTTTTTTCCCTTCTTTTATTTAAGTTTTTGAGGCTTCCAAATTTCCTCAGTTCAAGTTTCAAAAATTTAAACATGATGCAAACACTAGGCAGCACCAGAGGCTAGGGATGTGACAACTCACCCCCACTAAACAAGAATCTCGTCTCGAGATTCAAGCGTAGGGTAAGATGAAGGGGTAACGCAAACTAGCACAATCTTCACGATCCAGGTTGCACTTCAACTGAACGTTGATTCGTTCACCATCATTGTCTCGAAGTCTTGCTCTGAGAACTCCAACTATCATGACAACGAGAGGAAGGAAAGACCCTAAAAGAATCGTTCTTCTCGAAGGTCGAACAACTCAGGATTAACTCACGGAATGAGACATAGCAGCATCTCTTGAGCTGAGAGACGAAGCACACATCTAGAGGGATGGAGTGAAACGGATGACGAAGGTTTACTAGGTAGGCAACAATTCCACACCTAAGAGGGTGGTGAACGGTTGTCAACGTAGCGAGGAGTTAAGTTGACATGACACCATAATGATGCACCTTAGGGAAGGTGACTCATAGATATATCCCCTTAAGTGGCAAAAAGAATTACCTTTGATTCAGAGATCATTGAAACTCTTTAAACCAGCCTAAGGCAATTCTTGAGCGATCGTTTGGAGGGGGTCGGTAGAATGGCATACTCGGACTTGGATGATGTGGATTACCTTGTTGAAGACAACGTAATGGATGAATTTGCTTACCACCGGAAATGGAAGAGACCCATGGTAGAATGGCACATTGGTGGTGCAAGCTGGGAACAAAAATGCAATTGATGGGAATGATTCTGGTAACTAGGGAAGAACCCAACAACAGAGAGTGAATTCACTGTTTGAAAAGGTCATAGCATTGCCGAGGAAACTGAGAGCATCCCAATTAGTGTCGATGATAACACCTAGCGCTTGTGCGTGCTCTCAAGAACTTGAGAATTTCCATAATCATCAAGATTTTACCAATATCCGTGTCAAGGATCCTGGCAACACAACTTGCTACCATGATGAATGATGATGGATGATGCAGATGCAAAGGAAGATAACACTTTCTCAGATTTCACCCTTGGCGGGGCCAAGGAAATAAAATCTGGATGATCGACCGAGAGACATTTAGCACTCCGCCTCTAATGTTCTCCTTGATGTGCTAGCGTATCCCATTCCTTGAAATGGTCTGGTATCTAGAACATCAAGTAAAGGTCGGACTTCGGAAACACAAAAATCATAAGGCATAACTAGGGAGTAAATCCTACGAAGTCCTTATGGGGAGGTGGCCAACTTCCTCAAACAAGATACTACAATAATAGGTCTTCCGGCTGGGTGTGTTGGCCACGACATCCACTTTACCGGTTATTGAGGGACCAATATTATAGTTCTTGGGAAATGTTCCAACCATCATATCTGCCTGAGATTCAGATCTGGTTGGTGTCAGGATATTCCAGACTCATCGAGTCTAGGAAGAAAAATGAAAGTTTGCAACACAAATCGACGAAATGACGTTGCGAGATTCTCGGGAAATGAACTACGATAGCAAGCTCCAAAACATGAGCTGGTTCTGCTACACATTTGTGAATACGCTGCCTCAGACAAACATGATCACATGGTAGTCTTACAATAAAACACTACCGAGTTCTGGTAGGGAACCATCATTGAGGATATAGGAATCTTGTGCATGAACTAGTATTTCCACAACAACTCCTTTTCCTTGAACAAATCAATTAGTGGCTTGGTGTGCTAGGGATACATAGGGAATGAAGATGATCAGTCTATCAGACCATAGAATACTTCGCACATGCATGACTGACCTGGGATGATTCCAGAGGAGCAAAAACAAACTTTCTCGAATTCACGACGGCAACTTACATCAAATGCACATGAATCAAAGGAAGTCACTTCTTTCATCCGAACATATACTTCATAAACGGGGCATGAAGAAAATGCTTACACAAGTTTCCAACACTAGCTTAATGTTCAACAAAATCATGGAGGAGATAAGGATGTTGTCAATGGGCTCAACAACAATTCATCCGGGTTTCCTTTTAAAGGGAATTCCATAGTTAGGTGAACACGGTGATAGCATTGGTCAGACCAAAGAATATAATGGTGTATGCTCGAGGAAAAACCACGAGTAAGACAACATTACGAATATTGTTGGTTCTGATTTGATTTGACGATAGCCCATACTCAATCAAAGGTTTGGGTAAGATAATAGATCCAACAATTGATCACAAGGACCAATTGATGAAGATATCATCTTTCTTCAACACACACACACACACACACAAAAAGATATCCCTTAACATGAACTAAGTCGGACAAGCTTTTATCTTCCAACTCTCCAAGTTGTTGTTTAGCTTGACCAACTAGCTCAGGGTATCCCACACAGATTCTTGGAGAAGGGGTGGTTTACAGGAAACCATCTTGATCACGAACTCAACATAGCGGTCAGGTGGCAACCTGGTAATACTTCCGAGAAGATATTCAGAAAATTACAAACCACCGATATGTTACTAAGCTCGAGAACAATCTTGCTTTTCAGGGCAAGACGATATGATCAAAGAGCGAGGGATTGACGAAATCCTAACTCACCGATCGAAAAGTGCACCAACAATAAGGACTAGGTAGCACAATCTATCTTAGAATGATGATTCAAGAACCAACACACTAAGAATGAAATTATTGTCCTTTAACTACCAAGCAACGGAGTTGCTAGCAGTATTGATTTCACACATCACGACTCACTTGTCGACATTCCGGTTGCAACAACACGGGAACCGAGAAATGAATAATGATGGAGAGAAGTATCACTGTGTCAAGAGTTCATAGGATGGTGTGCAATTCCCATGACATTCTTGATATAAAGATGGTAATACTCCAAGGTAGAACAGAACAAAAACTGGATTAGTATTTTGATCTGCGGAGTACAACTGTTAAGACCCAATCCTGGGTATGGATGAGGTACTGGAGTTTGTTTCTCCTAGTCATTCCAGAATAGAATGGCTCGACGGACCACAAGAATAATAAGCATCGATAACACGAATGCACAATTACTCTTGACTATCAACGGATAGATGAAGACTGGAATACAACTAAAGAGGGACAACTCAATGGAACATACAATTTTCTGAGTTGTGGATACATGGATTAGTATGCCGAACAAATTCAGCATATTTCTTCCGGATAACCCATGCTGAAAAGGAAGGACATGGAGATTCACAATGTGGAATGGAGAACTCCTCAAGAGTACTCTAATTGTGATCTTTTGATCCAATAAACATCTGCCATAAAGTGGTTCATAGTATTTGGAAGAAGGAAATACCACGAACTTCGAGGACTATTGCAAAGGTTACTAATATCCTAAAGGCACTAGCAATTACTATCAACATGAAGTAAGTAGGGTGAATCTTGGGCTCAGAAAACCAGGAGTAGAATACCTGCTACTAACTGGCATCACGGGATGCTTTCGAGAATGATAGCCAGAACCATCACACTGGAAACACAGAACATGGCTAGATTACTAGATGATCCCCTAAGACAGCTAGGGTCATAATAATAGCTCCAACATATACGTCGAGGCAATAGAGTACCTCAACTCACCGAATAGTGTGGTTAATCTGGCCCAAAGGAACATCAGAAACAGGAGGAAGGGATTTGCAAATGCATCAGACTATTTAGAAACCTGGGATGACTCGGACAGCATAACGGCTGTAAATGCTCAGAAAGATTTGAGACATTCACAAAAATGGTGGCATAACCACTCAGAAGCACAATATCAAGGTCTCGAGATCAATAATTAACATGCAGAGGTAGAAACTGAATTGAGGCTTAATTCCAACAATTCTATAAGTCTACGGATTAGTAACACGTGATCCTGATAGAAAGAAGAGATAGCCCAGTTCTTAATCCCGTAGGAAAGATAAGATGACTCAGATCAGAAGGCATGAGGTATAAGGAGTAAAAAGAGCCTTACGTTCCATCCCACAATCAATTCCCTTACATAACTAAAGCATTTCTAGACACAACTTCGACCAGTTTGGCTTGATAATCCTACAGGCAGTCAAGCTCTGATACCAAAGCTGTCAGGACCCCGACTCAATGCCACATCGATCTAGCATGTAACACCTCAGATCGCTTTGCGGCCTCACGCATGGTATTCCCACGGGTGTCGCCTTACCTTTGCCCGGGACCGTTTGCGCCTTTTGGCACACGTATATGACAGTGTCGCTAGCATCCATATGACAAGGAGCCCGGGCTGACATGGCTAGTCGTAAACCCAAAGTGGCACAGACTTACAGGGACAGGCATCCATGACCCAGCATCGAACGTGTCGGTCATCAGCGAGTGAATCCAGGCTGTAGCACTGGGCTAGCAGGACTCCGGTGAACCGGGCTGTAGCGGGCTAACAGGACTCCGGTATTCATCGCGTGACATTTCCCCGAAGGGACAGACACAGGAACGAAGAAGGACACATGCCGGCCAGCCTAAGTGTTCCGGAGCAGTAGCAAGCTACCATGGCTCAGTGGAAGCACTAGGAGACATTTCCCGGTAAGAGAGGCTACTAAGGATCAACAACTAGATAGTCAGATCCCACACATACCAAGCATTTCAATAACATACACACAATATGCTTCATATGTGCAAATACAACATGGCATCAAAACATGACTCTACGACTCAAAGTATTATTCAATAGGCTCCGAGGAGCGAGATATTACAAACAGGGGTCTCATGACCCAACATTCAGAGCATACAAATCAAGGCACAGGCGGAAGCTATCATGTCTAGTACAGACATCTATAAATGAAAAAGGCTGAGAAGCCTGACTATCTACCAGATCCTGCCAAGGGCACAAGATCGTAGCTGAGGTAACAAGCTAAACGTCGAAGTCCACGCGGTACTACTAGTGAGACTGAAGTCTCTCTGCAAAAACATAAATTAAGCAACGTGAGTACAAATGTACCCAGCAAGACTTACATCAGATCTAACTACATATGCATCATTATCAACAAGGGGATGGTGGAGTTTGACTGCAGCAAGCCAGCTTTGACTCGGTGGCTATCCTGAACTACGACTGCAAGTAACTCTTTTGAGGTGGCGCACACGAGTCCACATATTCACCATATCAATACACCACTATGGATCCGCTCCCGTCTCCCTACGAGAACGCCATCCATAGCACTCACGCTTATCTTGCGTATTTTAGAGTATCCACTTTCACTTGTCTATGAACTGTACAGGCAACCCAGAAGTCCTTTACCGCGGACACGGCTATTCGAATAGATCATATTAACCCTGCAGGGGTGTACTTCTTCACACACGCTCTCACCACTTACCGCCGTTTACACGACATGTACTCGGCAACCTTCAAGCGGAAGCCCAGCGAGGGTGTCGGCCACGACCTGACTAACCACACAAGTCTCTCGTCCAGGTTTATCGCCTATTCGGGTTCCATCCGCAAGGAGATCCGGCCGGGGTGTCGCTCACGGCCCCAAACGATGTGAGTAGGGTTCCCAAGCCCACCATCCGGGTGCCACTTGGTACACCGGGCCACTGTGCCTAGTCTGTCCCAAGCCCACCTGTACCGGGTGCCACTTGGTAGACTACTAACACTACCTACAAACACCAGAAACTAGTTGCAACTCCTGGACAGAGATCGAGTTGATTAATAAGTCGAGAGAGCTTGGAGCGCCCGGAGCCCAATGTGTGGTAGTAACTGTTCATGGATCACAAACACAGAACTCAGTTCCTGAGGACGGCTGCAATGAGACAACCCACCATGTACTCCTACATGGCCTCTCACCGCTACCTTTACCAAATCGTGTTCACACAGTTAGCTCTCAACAGTAGGACATGTTTATACACCTCCGATTCATTCCCGATGAATCAGACCTGACTCAACTCTAAGCAATGGTAGGCATGACAACCAAGCATGAATGAGTAGGCACATCAGGGCTCAAACAACTCCTACTCATGCTAGTGGGTTTCATCTATTTACTGTGGCAATGACAAGTCATGCAAAGGATAAAGGGGTTCAACTACCGCAGCAAGTAACAGTTGTATCGTTGTTGTCCTAATGCAGTAAAATAGAGCAGGAGCGAGAGAGTAAGATTGTATCGGAATGAACAAGGGGGTTTTGCTTGCCTGGCACTTCTTAAGATAATATAGCTCTTCATCGGTGTCATCGATCTCATCGTCGAAACCACGTCTACGGAGAGGGAACAATTACCGGCAACAGAGAGAAACACAATCAATGCAATGCACATTATGATGCATGATCATGACATGGCAACATGCTGGTGTTTTGAGCTAGTGCAGCTAGCAACAAAGTTAAATGAAGTTGGTTTGAACCCTAAGTTCAAATCCAAACTCCATATGTGAAATTCAAATGCCATTTATATGATTTGTGCTAAACAGCAGTTATAAGTTGTTCTAACATGCATGAAAATGATACAGATGGATAGATTGGATTTTTCTGATCATTTTTCATATATAAATTATTTAATTCTGAGCTACGGTTGAATTTCTATGAATTTTAGAAGTTTAGCTATTTTCTGAAATTAAATAAATCATTTCTGATTTATTTAAAACTCCAGAAAACATTTACTGCGTCAGCATGACGTTGGCATGACGTCAGCAGGTCAACAGGGGCTGGTCCGGGTCAAACCTGACCAGTGGGGCCCACTGGTCAGTGACTCAGGTGATTAACAGAGTTAATTAATTCTAACTAATCAAATTAATAGCCACGGGGCCCACTGTCAGTGTCAGCAGGGGTAATTAGTTTAACTAATTCAAATAGTACTAATCCTAATTAACTAACAGAGCTGGGCCCCACCTGTCATTGACCCAAGGGGTCAAACTGGGCCCACATGGTCAGTAGTCAACGAGGTCAAACCCCTGGTCAGTAGGGTCAATCCCGCCGGCGGTTCGTCGCCGGTGGCATTAGGCGCGGCGGAGGGCTCGGGCTCGCTCCTCCGGCGTCCAAATGGACGGAGGAGAGCGGCTACGGAGAGCTGGAGCTCACCCGCGCCCGTTTCAGCAAGCAGCAGCAGGTAGGGCGGCCGGAGACGATGGCCTCGAGCTCGGCAGTGGCGGCCGGAGCTCGGGCGTGCTCGGGTTCGGCGTTACACGGCACGGCGAGATCAGCTGAGGGGCTCTACGGGTTACTGGGGTCATCAGGAGCACTCGGAGGCAACGAGCGCAGGTGGAGGAGCTCGGGAGCACGAAGCTCACCGTCCATGGCGGCGGCCGGAGCTCGGGTTCGGCGGGGCAGCTAGCTAGGGGACGAAATCAAGTGCACGGAGTGAGGGGAAGAGAAGAGGAGCTCACGAGGAGTCGATTGGAGCAGACGGCGAGCTCGGGGAGGCACCGGAGGCAGCAAATCGACGGCGACGATCTCCGGTGGCCGACGAGGGGAACGGTGGTGCTTGCAACGTCCAGGGGCTTCCGGCGTCGGGTGGCTCGGTGAGGAGGAAGAGAGGGACGAGGCGGAGCTCGTGGGCTTGTCGGAGAGGCTCGAGGATGGCTACGGCTATGGCTATGGCGAACGGCGGCGGCGGCGTTCGGCCGTGCGTGTGAGAGCGAGCAGAGGGGGATAGGGACGGAGGGAGAGATACAGGAGAGTGAGAGAGGGTCGAGGGGGGCCGCATGGCGTCTCCAGGGAGTAGCAGAGGCAAGCAGGGAGGCATGAGGTGGCCGAGCGCGTGCCGGCGTGCGTCGGCCACGCGCGCTGCCTACTGGCGCGAGGAAGACGACAGGGGGGAGTGGAGATGGGCTGGGCCGGCTTCTGCAGCAGGCCGCACAGGTAGGCGCCAGGTAGGTCTTCTGCTCTTTTTTATTTCCTGTTTGATTTATTTTTAAATTTATTTTTCCACTGTTTTGAATTTAAAATAATTCAAACAATGCCAAAAACTCCTCTGAATATTTTTATTTTGCTAGATGGACTATTTCAAAAGCTCATAAAATATTTCAGGGGTATTTGAAATTATATTCTAATTATATGAATATAATTCAAATTCAAATAGCTAATGATTTAAATTCAAAGTCCCAAGATTAAGTCCTTGAAAATGTTCAATATTTTGGTTGGGACCAGAACCCTTTGCCAAAAGTATCAAACATTTAAGAAGAGCATTTTGGAACAATGAATGAGATTTTAGGGTTTTTGCCTTTCTTTTATTTAAGTTTTTGAGGCTTCCAAATTTCCTCAGTTCAAGTTTCAAAAATTTAATCATGATGCAAACACTAGGCAGCACCAAAGGCTAGGGATGTGACAGCCCGCCCCGGCCCCCCGCAGGCCCATCCGCCGCCGCCGCCGCCCGAGGGTCCGCGCCGCCCGCGCCCGCTCCTCCTCGTGCCGCCCGCCACCTGTCTTCGCATCGTTGCAGGATCACTTCTTGATCACTTCTAGCTTCAGGACTGTTGCGTAGCTTCTCATCTTACTCTTATTTGCGTATGTTAGCCACCACATTTGCTTAGTGCTTATTGCAGCTCCACCTCATAACCTTATCCTACCCATAAGCTTAAATAGTCTTGACCTTGCGGGTGTGAGATTGCTGAGTACTCGTGACTCATGGATACTTCCAAAGCAGTTGCAGGTGCCGATGATACCAGTGAAGGTGATGCTACCGAACTCATGTGGGAGTTTGACGAGGACCTTGGTTGTTACTACGTGTCTTTTCCTGATGATCAGTAGTGGTGCCCAGTTGGGATGATCGGGGATCTAGCATTTGGGGTTTATCTTCCTTTTATTTGGCTTTCCGTAGTCGGACTATGAGCGTACTCTGATGTTGTATGACTTATTTGAATATTTTGTGACATGGCGAGTGTAAGCCAACTCTATTTATCCCTTTCTTGTTCATTACATGGGATGTTGTGAAGATGACCCTTCTTGCGACAAAACCACTATGCGGTTATGCCTCTAAGTCATGCCTCGACACGTGGGAGCTATAGCCGCATCGTAGGCATTATAGGCGGTGAGCCACCCCGAAACCGCTCCCCACCGCCGGTCCGCCGCCGCGCCAGCCATCCCTCTAGCCCCCCTCCCCCCCCCATGCAGAGCTTTTTCTCCGATGATCCCCACGCCACCGCAGGCGATCACCACCCCACCTTGAACCCTAAGATAGATAGTGGGGTACCTCTCCGGCGAGCCCCCCTCCCCGCTACGGCTGGTTCTTCCGTAACTCCGGCGAGCCCCCTCACCCCCTGAAAATTGATTGACCCAAAAGTCGATTCAGTCGACTGAAGTGTAGCCAAATTGGAGCAGTATCACAAGCAAGAGCAAGAGCAGTAGCGCGAGCAAGAGCAAGAGCAGACCAGTCAGGGGACCGAGAGCAAGAGTAGTGTCGGATCACGGGTTCTGGCAAAACCCTTGAGGTTCGAACACTAGGGTGCGCGCGAAGGTTTTCTCCATATCGATCCACGCCCTAGCTCTCTAAGATCTCGCGGACGAACTCGAAGAACTCACAAGACAAAGACACAATATTTATACTAGTTCGGGCCACCATTGTGGTGTAATATCCTACTCCAGTGTGGTGGTGGTGGATTGCCTCTTGGGCTGATGATGAACAGTACAAGGGGAAGAAGAGCCTCCTGAGGTTGAGGTGCTCTTGTGTTTTCTTTTCGTTGTTCTCTATTGTGGTGGCTATTTCTACTTATATAGGCCCTAGTTCTGTCCCCAAATATTGAGCGAGAAGGTAGCCAACAACGACAAGTTTGAAATGGGACAGCTAGTACAGCTTATCATGACAAAAGTAGTCTTCGCCTGCCAGCCCAGCCACGCCGTGGGCCGAAGGCAGGCAAGTCTGGGGACCCCCGTTCCCAGAACGCCCCTGGGCCCAAGGTGCGCTCGGGCTTGGCTTCGAGGCGAAGCCAAATGTGAAGCGCAGAGCACCGCGGACCCCAAAAGACTGCAGCCTCGGTTGACGCGTGGCGGTTGATTGGACATGGGCGTCTCCGCTTCCACACGTTGCCTCGCCAACTGCCCGACTTGACAAGTCCCTGCGACATGCAAGGAAAACCATCATTACGTGTGATCGTGGGGGCGCTGGTTGGCCTTCTCTTGCTATAAATGAGGAAGGGGGCAGAGCCCTCGTCCACTACTTCCCATTCTGCCTGCTTCTTCATCCTCTGCTCCACCACCAACTGCAATGGCGCCGTCGAAGAGGTTCTCCGCCTTAGAGAAAGGAAAGGCCCCCCGCGAGGGGCCCGGCTCCCCGACGCGCAAGCGGGGACGCGGCCGTCCCCGCAAGCACACCACAACTCCCGCCATGCCCCCCCGCTCCCGTGGTGGCGCCGCTGCGCGTGGTGCGGGTCGCTCCGGTCGCGGCAGCGCCTTGATGAGGTGAGACGTGCCGTGGTTGCGCAGCCTCCCTGGCCACGCTTCCACTCGGCAGAGGTGCTGTCGGAGTTCGTTGTCTGGTCGGAGGATCCGGCTGGTAACTGGCTTCAGCTTCCGTGATTCTTCGTCGACTAGCTGCCGGCCTCTGTTCTAGGCGGGCTCTGGCTGCAGGCGGATGGCTGCTGCAGCAGGGCTTCCTGGGTCGCGGTTGAAGTCTTCACCGCGGGCAACATAGCTCTGGTCCGCGGTTGGCAGACGTTCGCCTGCGCGCGCGGCCTGGGCATGCGATGCACCCTCCATTTCAAGTATGACGGTGATGCAACCCTCTATGTGAGGGTGTTTGGGGAAGATGGTCATCGTTCCGGGTGCTGCCCCAAGACGAACGACGGCGAGAAGGTGCTCTTTCTCGGCGATGGCCGCGATGAGGGCGAGCCCGCCGGCCGCACCTCGTCCAGCTACGGTGGCTCTTCTCTCGGCGAAAGCTCCTGTAGCGGCGGCTATGACCAGCCGCCACGCTCGCTTCGGAGGTGGTAGCAGGTCGTCTCGTCACCACGCCTCCGTGAAGTGCGAGGAGGGATCCAGCTAAGCTTGGGACATTGCTGGAGGCCTACCCCCGTGGTTCACTGCGACACCGCTTTTGTTTTGTTCCTCTTTTCTTGCCTGCATCAAAATGAGACCAGTATGGGCCCGAAGGGGCGTGTATCGAACTGTGATCCCTCAATCATTACTCTATGCTTGTTATTTCTGTGCTGTGTCATTATATTGTGCGGAGATAACTTAGCCTGGCGTGTTCGGGGCAGCCTCTTCTTGATGAGGCACTTGTTTCCTCGTGCCTGTCTTGGCTTAGTGGTTGTTCGGGAACTACAAAAAAAATTAGGAAGCTCGCTAGGAGACTTATTGTTCACCCGAGGCTTGACCCAGCGCTTCATATCATGGTACCCGAGGGGCACGGATTAGGAGAGATGTGCCGGTTTGTGGGCTCGAGCGAGGGTGCCTCACGAGAAAGCAGACTTAAGGCCGAGAGAGGGACCAACACAGTAGGAAGAAACCCTCGCGAAGGCCCCTGCCAAGCCCCCTCACGAGGTATGCGAGAGAGAGAACACAAGCGAAATGGATTCGGAAAAGGCGGCAAAAGGCGACGGAACCAAATCAGCAAGGAACACCAGAAGCAAACTTCGATTAAGAGAAGGCAAGCCAACTACAGAAAGCAAATGAAAAGCCGCGTCCGGCACCTAGTCTAGTCTTCAAGTCTTCTCACCAGCGCAAAGCTAAGTGCTACCACTAGGCATGGGAGAGAGGCCCTGAGACCCGAGGGCGGCACTCCTGAGACTCCGGGGCGTGTACCACCCCACTCATTATTACGTGAGGGTGTCACGAGCAGCGATTCTTAATAGGCACCGGGCCTTCTTCATAGGCACTAGGCCTTGCTTCACAGGCACTGGGCCATTCTTCACAGGCACTGGGCCTTGCTTCACATGCACTGGGCCTTGCTTCACAGGCACTGGGCCTTGCTTCATGGGTAGAACTTCCGGAGGTGCTGGATGTTCCAGGCGTTCTGGATGGGCATCCTGTCCTACGTCTCCAGGCGCGCGGCGCCAGGGCTGGAGATATGGACGACCCTGAACGGGCCCTCCCACATGGGTGAGAGCTTGTGCAGCCCTTCCCTGGAGAGGACCCGCCTCAGGACGAGGTCGCCTGCCTCGAGCGTGCTGGAGCAAATGCTAAGGCAGTGGTACCGCCACAGCGCCTGCTGGTACCTTGCCGCCCTCAATGCAGCTTCGCGGCGTCGTTCCTCCCCTAGTACGAGGTCCATCCCCCGCGTGGCGTCCTGCTGCCTTTCATCAAATGCCAGGACCCGTGCGGAGCGATGCTTGACCTCGTGAGGGAGGACCGCTTCAGCTCCGTAGACAAGGAAGAATGGGGTCTCGCCCATCAGCTTAGTGGTGGTGGTGCGGATGGACCACCGCACGGACTAGAGCTCGTCGTGCCAGCCCCTGCCGCAGGCCTCGAGTTTCTTCTTGAAGGTCCTAGTCTTGAGGCCTCTCAGGACCTCTGCCTTGGCGCGTTCAGCCTGGCCATTGCTCCTGGTGAATTGCAAGCCGTTGTCGGTGATGATGCAGTTGGGGACCCCGAAACAGCTCACAAGGCCCTTGATGAACTTAACCGCGGAACCAACTGGGATGGTGCGGACGGCTTCCACTTCCACCCACTTGGTGAACTTGTCGATGGCGACATAGAGGTAGCGGTAGCCCCCTGGCGCTCGAGGGAATGGGCCCAAGATATCCAGCCCCCAGACCACGAACGGCCATGTGAGCGGTAGTCTGGAGGCCTTGAGCTGGCTGATGGATCTTCTTGCGTGGAACTGGCAAGCTTCGTAGGACTTCACCAGCTCAGTTGCATCATTGAGCGCCGTGGGCTAGTAGAATCCACTGTGGAACACCTTGCCAATGAGAGTCCATGACGACGAGTGGTGCCCGCAGTCCCCACCATGTATGTCAATCAACAACTCCTTCCCTGGTCCCTGGAAATGCAATGCAACGAAACATCATTTGGTTGCTTCCTGTACAACTCACTGTCCTGGATGCAGTATGCCATGACCTGCCGGTCCACGCGCTCTGCGTTCTCTTCCTTCTCCGGTAGCTCCCCTGGCATCAGATATTCCTTGAATCCAACATCCCTCTTGAGGCTCGAGCGCCAAGAGCAAGCAAGCTCCTGAGGTTGGGCCACAAGCTGGGGCTCCCGTGGCAGGCGGTTGTGGGAGCTCCTCCCGAGGCCGTGCCGTGCTTGAAAGTTGTGGCGCCGCTGACGGCTTGAAGAGTCTCTCCTCGAAGACGCCATGTTCTTGGGGTTGCCGCTTGGATGCCCTTGTGGCGATGTCGTCGGCTTCCTTGTTGGTGCCACGGGGCACATGCTGCACCTCCAGGCTTAGGAACTGCTTTTCCATCTTACGTACTTCCGCGAGGTACGCCTCTATGTGCTCGTCCTTTAGCTCGTACAGTTTGTTGGAGAAGTTGACGAGGAGCTGTGAGTCGCCCCTAATGGTAAGGCGCTTCACCCATAGAGTTGTCCCGGCCTTCAGGCCAGCTATGAGGCGTGCGTATTCTGCGATGTTGTTGGAGACCTTCTCGCCCTGCTGAAAGCAGAGCTGCACAGCGTAGTAGAGTTTGTCCTATGTGGGCGAGATGAGTACAGCTCCAGCCCTCGCGCCCTGGTGTGGGAAGGCACCATCGAAATACATGACCCATCCGTCGGGCGCCTCACTTCCTAGCGAGGTGGACCAGTCCTCGCCTACTTCCAGCGCCGGGGCATCCGTCCATTCTGCCATGAAGTCAGCGAGTGCGGCTCCCTTGATGACCCTGGTGGTGCTGAACTCCAACTAGAATGCCTACAGCTCGATGTTCCACTCGGCGACCCTTCCGGCAGAGTTGGGGCTCCTGATCACCCTCTCCAACTTGTAGGCCTTGACGACTTTGATGGGGTGGCCCTGGAAGTAGTGCCACAACTTGCGCGAGGCCACCAGGAGCACAAGCAGGAGCTTCTGAGGCATGGGATAGCGTGCCCTCGTGTCCTGCGACACCGTGTTGATGAAGTACACCGGGTGCTCGACGAGGACCGGCGTGTTGATGAGGCTCGCGCCTTGTGCAAGTTGGGGTGCTTCCTGAGGTGGGGGGACCCCTGGCGCTTGGTCGCTTGCGGGAATCTCTACAGGGTCATCCTGCCGAGCTTGGTCTTCTGTTGCTACCGCTATGGCTCTTGCCGCGCCTTCCTGATCTTGTGTCATCTTGGCTGGCGACGTAGCTTCGCGCGGCGCACTCTTGGCCTGGTGCTCCTCCCGAACCACCACTAGCGCAGTGCTGGCGGAGTATGGGGTGGCGGCAAGATAAAGTACTAGAGGCTCGAGTGGCCGTGGCGCCACCAACACCGATGGGCTGGTCAGGTATCTCTTGAGGTCCTAGAAGGCTCAGTCGGCCTCCTGAGTCCACTCGAATGGGCCCTTCTTCTTCATCAGCTTGAAAAAGGGTAAGGCGCGCTCTCCCAGCTTGGAGATGAAGCGCCCCAATGCAGTCACCCGACCAGCCAACTTCTGCATTTCCTTGAGGGTCTGCGGTGGGCTCATGCCCTCAATGGCCTTGATCTTATCTGGGTTCGCCTCGATCCTTCTGTGTGACACGAGGAATCTCAGCAGCTTGCCGGAAGGGACACCGAACACACACTTTTTTGGGTCAAGCCGCAAGTTCACCTAGCGCTAGCTTTCGAAGGTATCCTCCAGGTCTTGGGTCAGGGTTCTCGCCTCTCGAGACTTCACCACAATGTCGTCGACGTAGGCCTCCGTGTTCCTCCTGAGTTGCCGCCCTAAAGCGATGTGCATCAGCCGCTGAAAGGTCGCACCCGCATTGCATAGTCCAAAGGGCATACAGGTGTAGCAGTACACCCCACACGGGGTCAGGAAGGCTATCTTCTCTACATCTTCCACCGCCATCTTGATTTGGTGATACCGTAAAAACGCATCCAGGAAGCACAGTAGGTCACACTCGGCAGTGGGGTCGACGATCCGGTCAATGTGCGGGAGAGGGAACGGATCTTGAGGGCACGCCTTGTTGAGGTTGGTGAAGTCGACACACATTCGCTCCTTCCTGCCTTTCTTCGGCACCATGTCTGGGTTCGCTAGCCATTCGGGGTACCTAACCTCACGAACGGCACCTGCCGCCTCCAACTTGCGGGTCTCTTGGACGACGAAGGCCTGCTTCTCAATGGACTGCCGCCTGATAACCCACAACTATAGGGGATCGCAACAGTTTTCGATAAGTAAGAGTGTTGAACCCAACGAGGAGCTAAAGGTAGAATAAATATTCCCTCAAGTTCTATCGACCACCGATACAACTCTACGCATGCTTGACGTTCGCTTTACCTAGAACAAGTATGAAACTAGAAGTACTTTGTAGGTGTTGTTGGATAGGTTTGCAAGATAATAAAGAGTACGTAAATAAAAAGTAGGGGCTGTTTACATAAAGACACAACTAAGTTAGGTTTAGTAGAGAGTTTGTTGTTACGAGAAAGTTATTTGTCCCTAGCAGGCAATCGATAACTAGACCGGTAATTATTATTACAATTTTATTTGAGGGAGAGGCATAAGCTAACATACTTTCTCTACTTGGATCATATGCACTTATGATTGGAACTATAGCAAGCATCCGCAACTACTAAAGATTCATTAAGGAAAAACCCAACCATAGCATTAAAGCATCAAGTCCCCTTTATCCCATACGCAACAACCCCCTTACTCGGGTTTGTGTTTCAGTCACTCACGCAACCCACTATAAGAGAATCATGAACGTATTGCAACACCCTACAGCGGGGATCCCTCATGCTTGCGCGACACGGAGAGCACCATAGGACAACTCCAATAATAAAACATGCAACTCAAACCAATCTTGATCATCAAATAGCCATTAGGACAAAACGGATCTACTCAAACATCATAGGATAGCCATACATCATAGGGAAATAATATATAGCGTTGAGCACCATGTTTATGTAGAGATTACAACGGGTAAGAGAGAGGTTACACCGCTGCATAGAGGGGGGAATAGTTGGTGGTGAAGGCGGTGAAGTTGTTGGTGAAGATGACGGTGATGATGATGGCCCCCGGTGGCACTCTGGTGCCACCGGAAGCAAGGGGGAGAGGGCCCCCCTTCTTATTCTTCTTCTTCCTTGACCTCCTCCCTAGATGGGAGAAGGGTTTCCCCTCTGGTCCTTAGCCTCCATGGCGTGGGAGGGGCGAGAGACCCTCCGAGATTGGATTTGTCTCTCTCTGTTTTTGCGTCCCCAGATTCTTCCCTTTCACCGTTTCTTATATTCCCCGAGATCCGTAACTCCGATTGGGATAAAATTTTGACACGATCTCTATCCGGAAATTAGCTTTCTTGCGGCGAAAGAAGGGCATCAACCACCTTACGGGGTGGCCACGAGTGTCAGGGGCGCGCCTGCCTTCGCAGGGCGCGCCCCCTACCTCGTGGGCCCCTCGAGCATCGTCTCGCGTGGATTCTTCTTCCCAAAAATCATATATATTCCAAAAAAATCTCCGTCAGTTTTTATTCCGTTTGGACTCCGTTTGATATGGATATTGTAAGTGCATCTAGTGCCACCCCTAGTTGGTTTTGGAGTACTGACGACAAACCTGGTTGAGGGACTAATGTGTTTGTTAGAATTGTAGGATAGCACAGGTAGAAGTCCCTCATTGATTCGGTTTTCCTACCAGAGATGACCCCTAAAAATGTATGAAGACATTGAAGTCAAAGGTGGTATGTGAAGACATTCACATTGAAAACTATGACAATAGAAGACATTGCGTGAAGACTATGGAGCGCGAAGACTTAGTTGTTTAGTCGTTCTTTTTCTTCTTTGTTGAGTGATAGGAACCACTGTACTGTTAAGTGGGGTCCAAGTGAACCAGTCAGAATGACTGAAGTGATGCTTATCCAAAAACCTATGTGTTCGAGCGAAGACAATGAGAGCAAATCTTATCCAGAGCTGGATAAGTTAGCTTTGCTTGTAGCCCAAGTAAACTTGCCGTGTGTGTTTGAAATTTGACCGTTGGAACACATGTCAGGTCCATAGTGACCCAGGGTCATTTCGGACAAATCAGGTCGGGTTGCCTAGTGGCTATAAATAGCCCACCCCCTACAACCATAAACGGTTGGCTGCTCAGAGTTAGTGTACCGCTTTTGTCGTTTGAGAGAAACCCACCTCGAAGCCTTTGAGAGAGAATTCCTTGCGAGGACAAAGCCCTAAACACCCAGAGCCAAAGAGTGTTAGGCATCACTTAAGTCTTCCTGTCTGTGTGATCTGAAGACTTATTACACTTGAGGACTGTGAATCCTCTAGCCGGTTAGGCGTCGCGTTCTGAGCATCCAAGAGTCATTGTGGATCGTCGGTGAACGAAGTCTGTGAAGATTTGGAAGTCTACCTTGAAGACTTACCAGAGTGATTGGGCGATGACTGGGTGTCGTTAGCTCAAGAGGAATAAGGTGAAGACACGATCTTCTGAGTTGAATCTCAGCCTCCCTAACCAGACGTACAATTGTCACAGCAACTGGAACTGGTCCACCAAATCATTGTCTTCAACGAGCCACTAGTTCCATCCTTCCCATCTCTTTATGTGCTGATTGGTCCTTGTGAAGTCATTGCCTGTTTGCATTAGCTATTTGTCTTCACTTTGTGACTGCTTGTTCTGATTGGCTTCATACTATCTTCCATCCTGATCTATACTGCCTAGCTGCTATTAGTCTTTATGCTTTCATTTCATTGAACACTTGACTATGGCTAGCTTAGTGTAGTCTACCTTCCGCTGCATGATAATAGGCTTATTTCTATCGTTTGTCTTCGAAACTTCCATGTTTTGAAGACTTCCATAAAAATCGCCTATTCACCCCCCTCTAGTCGATCACTAGCACTTTCAATTGGTATCAGAGCGAGGTACTCCCTTGTTCTGTGTGATTCGGTTTAACCACGTGGAGTTTTAGCTATGTCGACTGCAGGGATAATCAAAGACTCCGCTACGTGCCCAGTGTTCGATGGAACTGAATATCCCTACTAGAAGAATAAGATGCACATGCATCTTGAAGCCATTGATGTCGAACTCTGGTATGTCGTCAAGAATGGCGTCCCCAAGGCTGGTGAAGGTGTCACCGCTGCTGATGTCAAGAAGATCGTTCAACTGGACTCCACTGCCAAGAACATCATCTATGGTCATCTGGCCAAAGGGCAGTATGGCCATGTGAGTGCTCTAGAAACATCTAAGCTAGTCTGGGACTGGCTCTCCAAGGTCAACGAAGGCGTCTCAACCCAGAGAGATCAAAGAATCAGTGTCCTCCACAACCTCTTCAACCGCTTCAAGAGAAACGACAATGAGAATGTTCAGCTCACGTTTGATCGACTCACTGACATCACAAATGAGCTTCAAGCCCTCGGCGCTACTGAGATCACCAAGCATGAAGTCGTCAACATACTCCTGAGATCACTTGACAGCTCGTTTGACACCCTAGCCCTAATGATTCAAGAACGCCCTGACTTCAAGACACTTGATCCGTCTGACATACTTGAAAGGCTCAACACACATGAGTTTCAGCTTTCTGAGAAAAGAGACATCTACGGTCCCAACTATGGGCGAGCTCGTGCCTTGAAGGCAAAAGTTATTTCATCATCTGAAGAAGAATCTGAGTGCAGTTCAGATGATCCTGAAGACAATGGAAAGGAGCTTGCTATGCTTGTGAAGAAGTTTCATAAATTCACCAAGAAGAAAGGCTTCAGAAAGTCCTCACGATCCAGCTCAAGAAATGATGAAGCTTCTTCTCATGACTACAAGAAGAGAACATGTCACAAGTGCAAGAAACCTAGTCACTACATCTCTGAGTGTCCGCAGTGGGACAATGAGAACAAGAAGAAGAAGAAGAGCAAGGAATATGATTCTAATGACAAGAAGAAGAAGAAATACTCAAAGTCTTGTTCCAAGTCTTCGTCAAAGTCTTCATCACACATTAAGAGCTCATCTGGCAAGGCTCGTGCGTTTGTTGGCAAGGAAATGGATTCAGAGGAGGAGTCCACTTCTGAGGAGGCGGAGGTGGAGTCTGAGGAGGAGTCCGATTCTGGCGTTGCAAGTCTGGCTACAGCATACGTTTCCAAGTCAATCTTCAACACTGAAGACAATGACTTCATCACCGACACCGATACAAATGACAAGGACAACTCTGCTCCCACCTACTGCTTCATGGCACGCGGTGCCAAGGTAAACACACGCACTACTCACTATCAAACATCTAGTGAAGATGACTCTGATTGTGGTTCCAAACCCAGCTACAAAACACTTGCTAAAATTGCAACTGAACAACAGAAAGCTATGGAACATATTCAAAAACTGTTAGACAAAAGCGATGATCTGTTAGACGCTGAAATGAGTCGATCTCAGTCCTTAATTGAAGACATAAAAACTCTTCATGTTAAGTATGAGGAACTTTAAAGTCGTCATGAAACGCTCTCAACAACTCATGAAAAGCTTTCCTATGATTATGTTCAAAGGAAGCAAGATCTTGAGAAATTGAGAGCGGCTCATGAAGATCTTCAAAAGGAAAACGAGTCACTTCGCGCCAAACAGATCAGTTCCGCTCAGGAAGCATTTGAACCACCATGTCTTAAATGCATTGAGTGTGACAACGCTACTTCTATTGCTGGATGTTCTACTGCTGCTACTATTGCAATATCTTCAACTGTTGATGTTGTAACTAACCCCTCTGCTGAGGATACCACTGCTATTGCTGATGAAAATACTAGGTTGAAGACATTTCTTGAAACATGGATGTACAAAAGTCTCAAAGGGCATCAGACACTATGTGATGTCCTCAAAATGCAGATTCTGAACCGAAACCCTAGGAAAGAGGGTGTTGGGTTCGAAAGGAAAATGAATGCTGATGACTCTTACTCGAAACCTGAGGAGTACCCCAAAACCACATGGGTTGCTGCAAAGGAACCTTCAGTGGATCCATCCACCCTATCTGGCTTCACTTGTGCTAATCCCATTGTTATTGATGAATCCTTTGATGCAAACTATAAACTGTTTAAGAATCAGAATGGTGAATTGTTTGCCAGGTATATTGGTACTAACTGCAGGAATGGGTCACCTATGAAGAAAGTCTGGGTGCCGAAAAAGTGTTTGGAGAATCTTCTTGTGAATGTCGTCATGACACCACAAGTGAAGAAGACAAACCCCAGACCACAGTCTTCATATGGTCCAAAGGCTTCATACAGACAAAGGACTCACCTGAGTCGCACTAACGCAAATGTTTTGTAGGGAAACCATACTCATGCCTATGAATATGAGCGTGTTTCATCGAACCGCCATGTTCATAAGACCAAGAACTTCTCTGCTTAATCTTATGAGTACTATTGTCCACATGCAAGACTATTTGCTAGGGCTCCAAAGACAAAGTTCTCAGATGCTGCACTTAGACTCATTGCTTCGAAGCCATCCTTGAAGATTTGAGTGGCTAAGAAAGCTTAACTCTCTTTTGCAGGGAAAGGTCTCCAGCCGAAAATCAAATGCGTCTAAAGCTATTGCTAGGGACCTTAAACATCTTGTAGGGCGCAAGATCAAATGCCCAAATGGTCTTATTATGTATTTTTTTCCTGAGTCGCTTGCTACTTGCCCTATCAGTCATAACCTCGATCTAAGCTTTCATAATCCACTTGCTCGTCAAATGTTTATGCTTCACAATTCACTTCGTGAAGCCTATCCCCCTAACTGCACTGTAGGGTATGACACCAGCTGCTTCAGAATGGATTATTGATAGTGGGTGTACTAATCACATGACTGACAAGCGAAGTCTTCTCATGGACTCAACTTTACATCCATCTGACAAGAGTCACATCACATTTGCTGATACTGGTAAAAGCAAGGTATTGGGTCTAGGTAGAGTTGCAATCTCAAGGGATCAACACATGGATAAAGTGATGCTTGTTGAATCCCTTTAAGGGAGTCCTGGATTAGGGGGTGTCCGGATGGCCGGACTATACCTTCAACCGGACTCCTGGACTATGAAGATACAAGATTGAAGACTCCGTCCCGTGTCGGGAAGGGACTTTCCTTGGCGTGGAAGGCAAGCTTGGCGATACGGATATGTGGATCTCCTACCATTGTAACTGACTCTATGTAACCCTAACCCCATCCGGTGTCTATATAAACCGGAGGGTTTTAGTCCATAGGACAGCATACACATCAACAATCATACCATAGGCTAGCTTCTAGGGTTTAGCCTCTTCGATCTCGTGGTAGATCTACTCTTGTACTACCCATATCATCAATATTAATCAAGCAGGACGTAGGGTTTTACCTCCATCGAGAGGGCCCGAACCTGGGTAAAACTTCGTGTCCCTTGTCTCCTGTTACCATCTGGCCTAGACGCACAGTTCGGGATCCCCTACCCGAGATCCGCCGGTTTTGACACCAACATTGGTGCTTTCATTGAGAGTTCCTCTGTGTCATCACCGTCAGGCTCGATGGCTCCTACGATCACCAATAACGATGCAGTCCTGGGTGAGACCTTCCTCCCCGGACAGATCTTTGTCTTCGACGGCTTCGCAATGCGGGCCAATTCACTTGGCCATCTGGAGCAGATCGAAAGATACGCCCCTGGCCGTCAGGTCAGATTTGGAAGTTTAAACTACACGGTTGACATCCGCGGGGACTTGATCTTTGATGGATTCGAGCCACTGCCGAGCGCGCCGCACTGTCCCAACGAGCATGATCTAGCTCTGCCGTCGAACAGTGCCCTGGAGGCCGCACCCGCATTGGCTTCGACCCTTAATTCGGAGCCAACCGCACCGATCGAGGATGGGTGGTTGGACGCCGCCTCGGGGGCTGCGATCCCAACGGCGATTGAGCCGAACACCAGCCCCGCACTCCGCGAGACTCGTGACTCCAAGGAGCCGGACTCCTCTCCGGACCCCGAACCCTCCGCGCCCCAGCTGATCGAATCCGATTGGGCGCCGATCATGGAGTTTACTGCCGTGAACATCTTCCAGCACTCACCTTTCGGCGATATTCTGAAGACACTAAAGTCTCTCTCTTTATCAGGAGAGCCCTGGCCGAACTACGGTCAACAAGGTTGGGGTACGGACGATGAAGAAATTCAAAGCCCACCCACCACCCACTTTGTAGCCACTGTCAACGATTTAACCGACATGCTCGACCTCGACTCCGAAGACATCGACGGTATGGACGCCGATGAAGGAGACGACGAAGAACCAGCGCCTATTGGGCCCTAGAATGCCACCTCGTCATATGACGTATACATGGTGGATGCACCAAAAGATGACGACGAGGAGCGGATGGACACACCGAAGGCTTGTTCCCTCGAAAAGCAGTAAAAGCGGCGATGCAAGCGCCGCCCCAAATCCCGCCTCGACAGAAATAGCGATCACACAGACCCAACGCTGGAGCAGGGCGAACTGCTGCAGTACAATGGCAATCCGGATAATCAAACCGAACAAACAAATCCTATCAAGGATAATGGTCCGGACGACATAATGTCGGACAGGTACCCGGAGCAGTAGACTGCCCGTAAAAGGCTTGTTGCCACCGCAAGGAGTCTGAAAAAACAGAAGCAAAGGCTCAAGGCCGCGCAAGACACACTCCAAATCAGATGGAGTAAAATACTCAACACAGCAGCAAGGTACGGTGACAATCGCCCCTACAAGAGCTACCCAAAGTGGAAGCTGCTACCCGAAATCGATGAGGAGGCCTCAGACCCCCCACAACCAAATATCAAAGCAGCCAGTTGGTCGGATAGACGACCCCTCTACCAACACAGATCGGCATACAACGCCGCTCACCATGCAACACGCAACCAATGCGAGGGCTCGCACCCAAAGGAAGGTGCAACAAGATCCATCTACGGACCACGCAAGCGCGCCCCAACATATAATGCAACACAACAAACATCCGAACAATGCGGTACACCCAGCTACAGGGGTGCCGCACACCCCCTATGTTTCACCAATTAGGTGCTGGACCACGAATTTCCAGAGGGATTCAAGCCCGTAAACATAGAGGCATACGACGGAAGAACAGACCCTGGGGGTCTGGATTGAGGAATACATCCTTCATATTCATATGGATCGAGGAGATGATCTCCACGCCATCAAGTACCTACCCCTCAAGCTCAAAGGGCCAGCTCGTCACTGGCTCAAAGGCCTCCCCGAAAGCTCCATTGGAAATTGGGAAGAGCTCGAAGACGCCTTTTGGGCAAATTTTCAAGGGACGTATGTCTGACCTCCGGATGCGGACGATTTGAGTCATATAACTCAACAGCCCGGAGAGTCAGCCCGAAAGCTTTGGAACAGGTTTCTTACTAAAAAGAACCAGATTGTCGACTGTCCGGACACCGAAGCCTTAGCAGCTTTCAAGCATAGCGTCCGTGACGAATGGCTCGCCAGACACCTCGGCCAAAATAAGCCGAGAACAATGGCCGCATTAACAAACCTCATGACCCGATTTTGCGCGGGGGAGGACAGCTGGCTAGCCAGATGCAGCACCAGTGACCCGAATACATCTGAAGTTAGAGATGGAAACAGGAAATCATGGCGCAACAGCAATAACAAACGCCGGCATAAATAAGACAACACGAAGGGCACAATAGTAAATGCCGGATTCAAAAGCTCTTGGCCAGGCCAAAAGCTGCCCCCTGAAGGCACCAGGGACGAATTGTCCAGCCTCAATAAAATTCTGGACCAAGTATGTCAGATTCATAGTACCCCTGGTAAACCTGCTAATCATACCCACAAAGAATGTTGGGTCTTCAAGCAGTCTGACAAGCTCAACGCCGTACACAAGGGGGAGGATACACCAAGTAAAGACGAGGACGAGCCACCCAAGCAAGACACGGGGGAACAAAAGCAATTTCCACCAGAAGTCAAAACAGTAAACGTGTTACACGTAATCAAGGGAAAAAACAATGCGGCACTCCCAGGAAAATATACCCAAGTGCTTATCTCCACGAAGTCCTGCCACTGGTCATCTCAACCGATCCATTTCGACCATCGCGATTACTCAGCAAGTACCCGACACGCAGGATGGGCTGCCCTGGTATTAGACCCAGTAATTGGTGGATATCACTTCATAAAGGTCTTGATGGACGACGGCAGTAGCCTAAACCTAATATATCAGGATACAATCCGCGGGATGGGGCTGGACACAACACAAATTCGCCATAGCAATACTACCTTTAAAGGAGTAATGCCAGGCCCAGGGGCTCGTTGTACGGGCTCCCTCCTACTACAAGTTACATTCGGCTCCCCCGATAACTTCCGTCGCGAGCATTTGACTTTCCACATCGCTCCGTTTCAAAGTGGCTATCAAGCACTGCTCGGACGCGAAGCTTTCGTTCGCTTTAATGCAATACCACACTACGCCTCCCTCACACTCAAGATGCCCGGTCCACGTGGCATCATTACAGTGCATGCAAATATCAAGCGATCTCTGCGCGCCGAAGAGACTGAGGCTGCCTTGGCCGCCGCACACTAAAGGCGCCCGGACAAACGAAAGCATCCAATAGGTCGTCAAGACCTCAGATACAACTAATCAAGTCCGGTGCCGCTATTTATACGGAAATAAGTGGTCACACCCCTATTTGTCAATACAAGGGGCTCAACGCACACAGACAAGTGGCAATTTCTTATCATCTTGAATTATACATGGTTTCTTTAAAAACTTTCCTTTTGCACGACAACTTTTTCACTTAACTTCCTCTCTCTTATAGACGATCATCGTGCTACACCTGTCCAAGATACGGCACAACGGAGACACAGGCGCAGACGTGCAGCAGGGACCCGCTACAAGGATTCTTTTTAGATTAAGACCCTGCGTAAACCTTTTTTACTGTCTCTTGTTGATACATATCCAACATTGAGAATGATGCTGACGTCTTGGCATGTGGCCATGCCAGAACAATACACGTACCTGGACACATGGGGCTTCTTACAAAGGCCACTATTTAGGCCCGGTTTATACCACAAAGACCGAATACCTTAGGGAGTATTCGGCGTCGCGAGTTTGGCCCTATATGCATCAGCTCCGAATCATTGTCTTTGGTCAAATGTTGGGTTTGCCCGGCTCCTATGTTTTGGTGCCTTATGTTCCGCCTTGCCGGCTAAGGTAGCACCAGGAGAACTATTGCGATTGTGCCCTGGTTCATCCGGACGAGCACCTCAGTAGAGAAAGCAGAAAACTGACTGTCATGATATAGCGTGAGACTGGTCAACCACTCGATGACCTGTGGGAATGTTAGAATTCCTCTGCCTTAACGAAGGGCCATTCCCCGGCCAGGCATGTAAGCACCCCGAGATCGGGAGAGTGTGGAGCCACCAGGGGCTATCTAGTAGCCCCACTGTCAAACTCCCATGGCTAAGTGAAAGTGCTAAAGCATTATAGTCCGGTTGCCTCGCTCGCTCTGCTATAACCTCCTTAATAGGACCAAGACGTTGGTTTAAGTTTGAATGCGTGTTTTTGCGAGCACCTCCGCATTATATGCGTGAGGGTTGAAGCCGACGGCTGCAATCTTTCAGGTTATACACATGTATACATAAACGGACGCCCAGGAGGCATCATATTACTTTTAGGAAAAAGTATAAAAATAGCCTTATAAAAATTTATAAAAGCATTTCACTTACAATGAGATTACATATCACTCAAACATAATATTTTTTGAGCACTGGGTCTCTATCAAACGGGCACCCTCAAGAACTTCTTCAAAGTAGTGCTCGGCAGCCTTTCGACCTATAGCCGAATCCCGCGTTGCAACATTGGTAGCATCCATCTCCGCCCAATGTGCCTTAACATGGGAAAAAGCCATCCGTGCGCCCTCTATGCACGCCGACCTCCTCATCGCATTAATGCGCGGCACCACATCAAGGACCTGCTGCACCAAGCTGAAATAGTTGTTCAGTTTTGACCTTCCCCGCCATGTTTGATCCACAACAGACTTCATAGAGAGTCCGGACAACCTATTTAGTTCGCCCAATTCGGCTAATTGGTCAGTCAATGAAAGTGGACGCTCGGCAGAATGGAATTGTCTCCAAAACAGCTGGTCTACTCCATGGTCTGTATGACCCTGGAAGTACTTGGCCGCATCGGCAGCGCCCGCCGCCAAATCCATATACACATCCTCCAAACTCCACAGCCGATCCAGAGGGGCATACCGTGGATCTCCAAATTTCCTCCGCAACATAAAGGATTTCCCAGCTACAATATCTCGGATTCCCGCAGCTCCTCCTTCTTTGCCCTCATAGCAGAGCGGAGATCCTTTTTCATCGCAGCAGCCTTCTCAAGATCCGATGCCTTCGCTTGGTTTTCCTTTTCAAGAACCCGGCAATGGTCAGCGGCGGCTTTTAATTCTATAGCCATCTTGGCCATCTTGTCTCGGGTCTCGCCATGCGCGGCCTTCTCGGTTTGCGACTCTTCGGCCGCCTTCACAGCAGCCGCATTACCCAACCTTGCTTGTTCCTTGGCTCGGGCAAGTTCTGCCCGCAAGGCTTCAACGGTGGAAGATCCATCTGCAGTCACAACATATTAAAGATACTGGCATCATGCTGCTCTTCCTATGTGGCATTTACCCGATATTCACACTTACCCTGTGCCTCGTCAAGCCTTTTGTTCACAACCTCGATGTCGGCGTCTGCCGCATCCAACTGCCGCTCTAAATGGGCAAACTCGCTAGTCTGGCTAGCCACCGGAGCTTCCATCACCTGCACATAGAGGAAGTATGGTTATTTCCTAGGCATATGATCCCCTGTTCGTCGTTGTTTCCGACGACAACCAGAGTCTCAGGGGCTACTATCTACATAGGGCACACCTAGCATGTGCAGGATTATCATACATTCTTTTACTTACCTCAAAGCCTGTCAGTAGACTTATAAAAGCTTCATGCAATCCGCTTTCGGAGGATGATATTCTCTCCATCACCGTATTCATCATCACACGGTGTTCATCTGAGATGGCCGATCACCCCACCAACTCCCTCAGAACATCCGATCGCACACTAGACGGTGGCAGACTCTTTTTCTGCTCTCTTCGGGAGACGGACACTGGGAGCTTCGGGGGTCAATGGGATTATCTTCTGGCCTCACCGGACTCGGAGAGGCCCTCCGCGACAACACTTCAGGGTCGCCCGCTTCTGGAGCGGAGGAATCCGGAGGAGGCGTTTTGCTCTCCATCATCTCTGGAAGAAGATCCCCCGAAGATGAGCTCATTTGAGAGGGGCTAAGGCCCGAACTGCAAAAATATATGCGGTGGTTATTCCTCAGAAGAAAAAGATGGCATATCTGTACTATTAAAAGTATTTCGAGTCACTTACGACTCGAGGGAGAATTGATCCCCCCGCGGACTTTGTGCGGCAATAACGCCCCCCAAGGTAGGACCCTCTGTGGGAGACTTCTTCTCCCGTTTGGAAGCTTCGGCTTCCGAATCCCCGGGCGCAGTCCTTTTCCTCTTCTGGTCGCCTTCCCTCATGGAGACGCTCGCTCCCTCGGCTAGAATGGACAGCGTTGGGGGCCCGCGTCCGCCCGCATTATCCTCCAAAGTATCTTCCTTCAAGGGTTCCGGGCAAGGTGCGGTCTGGAGCATCTTTTCCAATACCGGATTTTCCAAACCCTCAGGGAGGGGGGCCAAACACCGAATCAACTTCGCCTTTGTTAGCCAGTCCTGGTCAAAAAGCGGACTCTCAGAAATAACTTCGTAACGAAGTAGACAGAGTATGTTCGGCCGGTAGATGCCTTACCTGTTCGGCGGTGCGGTTACTACTCAGGCCCATGTCCTCAGTGATTTCTGGACACTCCACCTGAGGTCCGAAGAATAACTTGTACATCTCCTCGTGCGTCAGGCCGAGAAAATTCTGAACTCCCAAAGGCGAAGAGGCCGACGTTTGCAAGGCTGGACTTGATGAACCAGCATAACCTGTGTTACCGCAACCAAACTGAAATCTCCATTGAAGAGACCTCGAATGCGGCCTTGCAGTATAGGCACGTCGTTGACTGGACCCCAGCTCAGACCTCTGCTGATCCATGACATCAGCTATGGTGAAGGGCCCGAGCGGAAAGCAGGGGGGGCGCCCACTTGGCACTTCTAGGAGCCGTGATGTAGAACCACTCATGTTGCCACAATTCAGACACCTCTGGGATGGAACCTTTGGGCCACAGAGCTCCCGTCATCCTGCATATTGAGGCACCTCCACACGCTGCATGTTGCCCCTCGACCATCTTCGGCTTCACTTCAAAGGTCTTGAGCCATAGGCCAAAGTGAGTGGTAACCCGGAGGAAGGCCTCGCACATGACAATAAATGTCATGATATGAAGAAAGGAGTCCGGAGCTGGATCATGAAAATCTAGCCCATAGTAAAACATCAAACCCCTGACGAAAGGATCCAGGGTAAGGCCTAGACCTCGGAGGTAGTGGGAAACGAACACGACGTTCTCGTTGGTTTCGGGGGTGGGGACGGCCTGCCCTCAGGGAGGCAGCCGATGCAAAATCTCGGCGGTCAGATATCTGCCCTCCCTCAACTTCTTGATTTCTTCTTCCGTGACGGAGGAAGGCATCCATCGGCCTTTAAGGCTAGATCCGGACATGATTGGAGGTTTGGAGCACCTGACCTGAACTTCGGGCGTTTGGGCTTGAGGTGGGGGAAGGATTCGATTGAACACGGGAGGGGAAAATAAAAGCCTTGTCCCCTTTATAAAGAGGGTGAATATCAAGCATCCTCTCCGTGTCCGTTTGGACTTGCCTATAATCTAGGAGTCCTAGAAGCGGTTGGTTTGCCCACGCCCATATTGCTGAGAATCCCGGGATAAGGGAACACGATCTCTGCTTTAACAAGACGTGCCAAGGAAACCGCCTCGCATAACACGCTGAGGTGGGATAATGAAACGACTCGGATAAAGGCTTGGCCGTGGTGTGTCACGCTACGGAATACGTTAGCAGATTAGATTGGTGTAAATATTATTCTCTCTATGGAAATATGTGGAAATTTATTTTGCAGAGCCGGACACTATCTTTGTGTTGAAAATCTTCTACGAAGTACTTGGAGGACGAACCCTCCTTGCAATGCCGAAGACAATCTGCGTGCCGGACTCGTCGTCATTGAAGCCTGGTTCAGGGGCTACTGAGGGAGTCCTGGATTAGGGGGTGTCCGGATGGCCGGACTATACCTTCAGCCGGACTCCTGGACTATGAAGATACAAGATTGAAGACTCCGTCCCGTGTCCGGAAGGGACTTTCCTTGGCGTGGAAGGCAAGCATGGCGATACGGATATGTGGATCTCCTACCATTGTAACCGACTCTATGTAACCCTAACCCCATCCGGTGTCTATATAAACCGGAGGGTTTTAGTCCGTAGGACAACATACACATCAACAATCATACCATAGGCTAGCTTCTAGGGTTTAGCCTCTTCGATCTCGTGGTAGATCTACTCTTGTACAACCCATATCATCAATATTAATCAAGCAGGACATAGGGTTTTACCTCCACCGAGAGGGCCCGAACCTGGGTAAAACTTCATGTCCCTTGTCTCCTGTTACCATCCGGCCTAGACGCACAGTTCGGGACCCCCTACCCGAGATCCGCCGGTTTTGACACCGACACCCTTGGTTTCAACTTAATGTCTGTCTCAATGCTTTGCGATTTAAACATGATTGTGATATTTGGAAAATATCGTTGCCTTGTTCTAATGGAATCTCACAAGTCTCTAGTCTTTGAAGGGTATCGGAAAGATGATTTGTACGTGGTAGATTTCTCAGCAGGACCACAACTTGCCGTATTTCTTCTAGCAAAAGCTTCAGAATGCAAGCTCTGGCATCGGAGACTAGGGCATGCTGGCATGAGGAACTTGCACACTCTTGCAAAGAAGAAGCATGTCATAGGCATCGAGGGCATCAAGTTCAAGAAGGATCACCTATGCGGTGCCTGTGAAACTGGAAAGATGCTGAGGGCCAAGCATCCCTCGAGGACAATCCTGACAACGACTCAACCCTTTGAACTGCTACACATGGACCTCTTCGGTCCCACTCACTACTCAACTCTTACTACTACTTCTTGTCTCTATGGCTTCGTCATTGTTGATGATTATTCAAGATATACTTGGGTGCATATAATCCTCTACAAGAATGAAGTGCAGGATGTCTTCAGACGCTTCGCCAATCGAGCCATGAACAACTATGGCGTCATGATCAAGCACATCAGAAGTGACAATGGCACTGAATTCAAGAACACTGACCTCGACACTTATCTTGATACTTTGGGCATCACTCATGAATTCTCAGCTCCGTACACGCCATAGCAGAATGGCATCGTGGAACGCAAGAACAGAGCACTTATTGAGATGGCCCAGATGATGCTCTATGAATACAAGACTCCAAGAAAGTTCTGGCCTGAAGCCATTGATACTGCATGCCATATCTTCAACCGTGTTTATCTTCACAAGCTTCTGAACAAAACATCCTATGAGCTCCTCACTGGTAAGAAGCCAAATGTTAGTTACTTTAGAGTATTTGGTGCCAAGTGCTGGATCAATGATCCACATCACACTTCAAAATTTGCACCGAAAGCACATGAAGGTTTTATGCTTGGATACGGAAAGGATTCGCACTCCTACAGAGTCTTCAACCTCTTTCACTATAAAGTGGTTGAAACTGTGGATGTGCGATTCGATGAGACTAACGGCTCGCAAAGAGAGCACCTACCAAGTGTACTAGATGAAGCTCCATCCAGTGAAACCATCAAGCTTATGGAAATTGGAGAAATCATACCGTCTGAAGCTCAGCCTGAAGAGGAACTCATCATCTCTACGCCTGATCAACCTGAAGACAATGCTCAGCCTGAAGACAATCCTTCCAACAATGACAATGATCAGCAAGAGCAAAATCTTCGTCCTATTCATCCGCGTGTTGCAAATGAAGTACATATGGAGAGAATAATTGACAACATCAATGCACCTGGTCCACTCACTCGTTCAAGGGCAACACAACTAGCAATTTTTTGTGGACACTTCGCATTTGTCTCAATATCTGAACCAAAGAAAGTTGATGAAGCCTTTATGGAACCTGAATGGATTCAAGCTATGCAAGAAGATCTTCAACAATTTGAGTTGAATAATATATGGGAACTGGTCAAGCGGCCTAATCCTCGTAAGCACAATATCATACGCACTAAGTGGATATATCGCAACAAGCAAGATGAGCATGGTCAAGTTGTCAGAAACAAAGCTCGTCTTGTTGCTCAAGGATACAATCAAGTTGAAGGAAATGACTTTGATGAAACATTTGCTCCTGTGGCTAGGCTTGAAGCTATACGCATACTACTGGCCTATGCGAATCATCATAACATTCTTCTGTATCAAATGGATGTGAAGAGCGCTTTTCTCAATGGCAAGATTGAAGAAGAAGTGTATGTTGCACAACCGCGTGGCTTTGAAGATCCATAACATCCTGACATGGTTTACAAGCTCAACAAGGCACTGTATGGCCTTAAACAAGCCCCTCAAGCTTGGTATGACACACTCAAAGACTTCCTGAAGAGCAAAGGCTTCAAACCTGGTTCCCTGGATCCCACTCTCTTCATGAAGACATATGATGGTGAACTGTTTGTGTGCCAAATATATGTGGATGACATTATCTTCGGCTGCACTAATCAGAAATACAGTGATGAGTTTGCATACATGATGCAAGAGCAATATCAGATGTCCATGATGGGAGAGTTGAAACTCTTCCTTGGTCTTCAAATACGGCAGCAATGCAACAGTAACTTCATATCTCAAGAGAAGTACCTCAAAGATTGCCTGAAGAATTTTGGAATGCAGGACTGTAAAGGCTACACGACGCGAATGCCAGCTAAACACCATCTAGGTCCCGACGACAATGGTAAAGAGTTTGATCAAAAGGTATACCACTCCATGATTGGTTCCTTGCTTTATTTATGTGCATCTAGGCCAGATATCATGCTTAGTGTTTGCATGTGTTCCCAATTCCAAGCGGCACCAAAGGAATCGCATCACTTAGCTGTGAAGCGAATTCTTCGATATTTGGCTCACACCCCAACTCTAGGATTATGGTATCCAAAGGGCTCAGAGTTTGATCTAGTTGGATTCTCGGGTGCTGATTATGCTGGTGACAAGGTGGATCGTAAGTATACATCAGGCACATGTCACTTTCTAGGACGATCACTTGTATGTTGGTCTTCAAAGAAGTAGAACTGTGTATCTCTCTCGACTGTTGAATCTGAATACATTGCTGCTGGATCTTGCTGCGCGCAGCTTCTATGGATGAAGCAAACACTCAAAGACTATGGCACTCATCTGAAGCAAGTACCACTCTACTGCAACAACGAGAGCGCCATCAAGATTGCTCACAACCCAGTTCAGCACTCGAAGACAAAGCACATTGAAATTCGTCATCACTTTCTCAAAGATCATGTCATGAAGGAAGATATTAATATCATACAGGTCAACATTGAAGAGCAACTGGCAGATATCTTCACAAATCCCTTGGATGAGAAGTGGTTTTGCAAGTTACGGTGTGAGCTAAATATCTTGGAATCCTCAAATGTCCTCTGATCAGGCACACATCCTAACACTTATGCATGTTGATGACTTAGATGTGCAACACACGAAGTAACGTATGTCTTCAATCAATGAAGACTTACATTCTGAGTGTGATTATATTAACATGGAATTGACTTTGGAGCGCCACGATAATTGTGCGCCGTGTTTGGGTCCAATACTTCCTATACGGTGGGTAACGCCACCACCAAATTCTTCCCTTAGAAGTGTTTTTCACATGGCGTTCCATTTGCAAAGTCTTCGCTTTCTGTTTGTCTTCAATGTTAACATGGCCTCATGTTTATCTTCAACTTGGTTTCTGTCCTCTACAACATTCACTTATAGCTATGTCTTCCGTTGAATCTCTTGAACTAAGTGAATATTATCGGACCCTAAGCCCTCTATGCTTCTATCTTAAGTCTATCTATCCAAATCATATGCATTCTATTGACATTGTCAAAATATCTTCTCTGCGTCCTTGTCAGGAGAAGACACAGAGACAAACATTAATCTGTTTTCATTGGTAAACCCTTCAACCTAAAACTCAAAGAAGTGGTAACGAACACTCGACAATCATGGCGTGCGTGGGAACATGGAACAACCTCCAATGTGTTGCATGATCGCCATGTGTCCTTCAGATGTGAACCACCAGGGGCACCTGTGTAATAACACTCTGCCGTCCCTGTCCCTATAAATACACGCCTCACCCTAGTCATTATTTCTTCTTCCACTCTCGCACAAACCCTAGGGCCACCGCTAGCCCTCGACGACGCAGGTGACGAAGCGCTTAGCTGCCACGACCTCACCGACGCCGTCCTCATGCCGGCCGCAGACATCGTCTTCTCCACTGTCGCCGTAGGTGTCCTCCGTCGCCAAGTTAGGGCACAGAAGATCGAACTGCTCGGCCTCCTCTCCCACTCCGTCTAGCAGTTCCTCATGTGGTAAATAAAACCTCCTTTTTATAGTCCTTTTGATCCGATAGATTCATCCTTTTCTACCACAAGTAGTTTCTGTGCAAGCGCAACTTCCAGTTTGCCAAGAACTCGGCCAAAGAAAACAAGAAGTCATGGGGATTAGACTTCAATCCAGGCCCCTCTGCTCCTTGTGCTGATGGCACACATGAAGCTGAACCCAATCTGGTTGGGCCCTTCTATAACTTAGAAGGTCTCATTACTCACATAAAGGTTCAAGGGGCAGTCGTGGATCAACCTGCAGACGACACTGATTCTGACGAAGCGCCTGCACCACCGAAGCTAAAGAAGCTGAAGAAACCTAAAGCTTCGAACCTGCCCCTGCACCAAAGGTTTCACGGGCGAAGCGTCTGGCCACTGCACCTCTTGAACACAGTGTGCAGTCTGAAGATCTGTCACGCATCTCCACGCCCTCCAATTTGAAGATGCCCATGCAACCCACTAGCCAAGCACTGACCCCTGCTGCTGTTCTGCGCAACGAGAACGACGCCATTGATCTATCCAGCGACGACGATCTTGGCGATGACGCTCTTGAGTAGTTGATCAAGAGCAAGCAAGAGGCAGAAATCTTCAATGACCTTCCTCTCTTTGACATGGAAATCCTGAACAAGTTCATTGATGAGTGGTTTGATAGCCCAAACGTCAGCTTTGATGATCTTCAGCTTCCCATTGGCCTCAGCGTCGCCTTCCACAAAGCCATTGCTGCTGAGCTGGCTCTAGCTCAGAAAATTGTTGAGCTGAAGCATAAGATAGATTATGAAAATGCTCAATTCAAGAAGCATACGGCCAAGCTCAATGTTGAAGACATTCAGAACTTCCAGGTCATGATGCATGAGCTCAAGGAAGCATTCTGCAAAAAACGCGAAGAAGCCAAAGGTTCTCGTGAACGCATGAAGGATCTTGCTGCTAAATGTGTTCAGGGATACAATGAAGCTGAAAAGCGCAAGGCTTTGGGGCGACCAGGCATCGACCCCCGAATGGCGGCCAAGAAGAAGAAGAAGCCAGCTGTGGCAAAACCCGAAGCACCAAGGCAGGAAGTACATCCAATTGTCTTCCCAGCCAGTATGATGGGCTTGAAGCCTAAGGTCCCCATAGTGGCTTCAGAACTGAAGAAGACAAGGGCAGCTGAAACCGAAGCCAGGAAGCACAAGACCAAGGCCACCATTGATGATGCTCCCCCAACCAAGAAACGAAAAACCAAGAAGAGAGACCGGGCTGCTCCCACAGAGCCCCTTGATGTCGAGCCAATCTCAGTGGCTCGTCCTGCATCTGAACATCAAGAACGCCAAGTGATAGTTCATGAGCATGCTTCCACAGAGGCTCCTGAAGCTGAAGACAATCCAGATGTTGACCCCACCGCAGCTGAAGACATTGGTCCTCACGACAATGTTGAAGATGATGAAGTCCTTCCTTAGATCGAGCACCAGTTGGTATCATCGCCTGTGCTCATGCACAATGAACTCATCAGCATTGGTCGTCCTCTGACGCCAACTGCTCAGGATGCATCGTGGGCTGATGACCCACAATGACAAGACACCCCAAGTTCACCCCAACCACAAGGCACCTCACCCGTGCAAGATGGCGATGACTTTGAGGCCCAGCAAACTCCATCTCCGCAAGCGTCGCCAGCATTACGCAGGCTTCGCAAAGGACCAAGGCCCCAAGTCACTCCCACTATGCATGTGTTAGAGTCTGAAGCCAAAACGGCTGAAGATATTCCGGCTACATCAGCTGATGATGAAGAAGAACCACGAGTTGAAGCAGAAAGAGTTGCTACACCCCCGTCCCACCAAGATGTTGTTCTCGAGGAGAACGTGTCCGACCTTCCAGCTCCTGAAGTGGAGGTTAACAATCCTGAGGCGCCCACCAACATTAACATTGAAGCCAATGATGTTGCCATGGCTGAAGATAATGTGGCGCTGAAGCTCCTGCGGTGCCAGAAGTGCATGCACCTGAAGCCACTGCATCGCCCGAAGCCAATACTGAAGCACCTGAAGCCAATGTGGCCCCTGAAGCCCATATCAACGACAATGTCAATGCTCCTGTACCCCCTCCAAGACCTCATACAATTGAGCTGGCATTTGAGCATGGTCTGCCTATTATGGTCCGATGACCCATTCTGGTTCCTCCACCTGCTACGGGTCCACAATTTGACTATCATGTCGAGCACAGACCTCCCGTCCAAAAGCCCAAGCCAAGACTTCCACGATTCCCAGGCACTGCAACTTCACCTAGGGTCTTCAATGTGAATGGCTTCGTGGCACACAACACCTTCTTCAACAGCGCCAAGAACCCTTACACCAAACCTCGCATTTCATCAGATCGGTTCTGGAGCTATCATCAGCGCAACTACTATTCCCGCGTCTTATATAATCAAGGGCACATATTTCCACATATGTGTCTCGACACTGAAGCTATAGCTGGCCTGCCATGCCTTGAAGAAGCGTTGGATTGCTTCAGACACGTTGGACTCCTGCAGTTTGTCACAGATAAGGAACACTAGAATGAAGAGCTTCTGCTACAATTCTATGCAACTCTTCACATTCGAGGCTACAACAGGGATCCAAAGACTTGGGTCCTTGAGTGGATGACAGGCAATGTCCATCATGAAGCCAAAGCTCTTAATATCATTGAGCTCACAGGCCTGCCCACTCCTGGTGAATACTATGAGCCAGGTTGTCAACAACACCAGAATGCTTTGGAGAGCATTTTTTAGAAGCCAGAACCCAACATGAGTCAAATGTTGAGCATGGTGAAGCCTTTGCCTCACGACGCTGAATACCCATATGAATTCTTTGTTGAAGACCTAGAGTATTCGCCTCGCACCATTTATCACATCCTCAGAAAAACTCTATGGCCTATCAAAGGACATTCATCTGCAGCGAAGCTTGAAGGAGAAATGAAGACTTTGGTTTTCTACATCTTCAATGGCATCAGCTTCAATGCTCAAGACTTATTCATTAGGCAGTTGGCTGCATCCGGCACTGACATTTTTGGTTTGAAGTTCTATGCTCCATGGGTAATGCGCCTTATCAAGCTTCACTCTGCCATTAACTATCAGCCGTCTGCGTGCAATCATCTTGTCTTCTTGCCAGAGGTTGATCTGTCTGTTGAAGCTATTTACCCAGAGCCTACTAAGGATCCCATTTATCTTCACAATGCTGATCACCAAAGCTTCACCCAGCCCATTGAAGGAGTTCAGGAAGTCTCGCGTGTTTATCCCTTGGCTGGCAACACACGTGCCCCTCACGCTCAAACTGACGCCACTAGTAGCACCATTGTGCAAAGGCCTCGAAGGCGATCTCGTGTCGTCAATGACCGAGAGCTTCTCGTCGCGCTACACTAGAAACATGACAAGCATCACAACTGGCTCAAGCGTCAGATGCAAAGCCTCTTGGTGGATGTCAACCGCATACGCAATCTTGCCACCAAGAATGCCTTTGTCACTCATGAAACCTGTCGGAGGTCGTGGAAGAGTTTGACTTTGCTTAGTGCTGAAGCTGACCTGCAGGACGATGGCTTCACCGAAAGATTCAAGTTTGACTCAACTCCTCCACGGAATGCTCACTTGCGTCGGACTCCCTCACTTGAAGACTCTGACTATTTGTCCTCAGCCACGACAGTGAATGCCAGAGTCATCGATGACCAAGATGATGCAACTTCACCTCCTCCAAGTTCAGCACATGTCGACACTGCGCCAAGTTCTTCTGCACCACCGGACCGCAACGACGACCCTGCTGCCTCGCCTGCACCTCATGGGAACGAGTAGGCGCTCTATATCTTCAAACCTTTTTGGTCCTTATTGACAAAAGGGGGAGAAGCATATGAGTTGATAGTCTTCAAGCGGGTCCATATGGGTGGTTGCTTTACCTTTTGCTACTTTTGCCAAGTGCTTACAACTCTTGCTTTTCGATACATTTGGTTCTTTGAGTTGTAACACTTAAACTCGATGGTCGTTTGCTACTTATTTGCTATTTTGTGATGCGATGATAAATTCCGCATGTGCGATGATAACTTCCGCATTTAAGTCATTTTGCAGACGTCCATTTTTCATTATGCATGTCATTATCTTTGTTACATCAAATCATGCATGATGAATTGTCATCATAAGTTGAAGAGGATCTCCACAAGTACAACCTGCCATGTGCATTTGCATTCCAAGAGCAAATTATTTATATGCACATCTTCAGGGGGAGCCTTTGCCAATTATGAAGACAATACCCTATCCTTTACAATTTCACATATTTTATTCCCTGTTGAAAATTTCAACCAATTTCTCATCAATCGCCAAAAAGGGGAGATTGTAAGTGCATCTAGTGCCACCCCTAGTTGGTTTTGGAGTATTGACGACAAACCTGGTTGAGGGACTAATGTGTTTGTGAGAATTGTAGGATAACACAGGTAGAAGTCCCTCATTGATTCGGTTTTCCTACCAGAGATGACCCCTTAAAATGTATGAAGACATTGAAGTCAAAGGTGGTATGTGAAGATATTCATATTGAAGACTATGACAAGAGAAGACATTGCATGAAGACTATGGAGAGCGAAGACTTAGTTGTTTCGTTGTTCTTTTTCTTCTTTGTTGAGTCATAGGAACCACCGTACTATTAAGTGGGGTCCAAGTGAACCAGTCAGAATGACTGAAGTGATGCTTAACCAAAAACATATGTCTTCGAGCGAAGACAATGAGAGCAAATCTTATCCAGAGCTGGATAAGTCAGCTTTGCTTGTAGCCCAAGTAAAGTTGCCGTGTGTGTTTGAAATCTGACCATTGGAAAACGGGTCAGTTCCTTAGTGACCCAGGGTCATTTCGGACAAATCAGGGCGGGTTGCCTAGTGGCTATAAATAGCCCACCCCCTACAACCATAAACGGTTGGCTGCTCAGAGTTAGTGTATGGCTTTTGTTGTTTGAGAGCAACCCACCTCGAAGCCTTTGAGAGAGAATTCCTTGCAAGGACAAAACCCTAAACACCCAGAGCCAAAGAGTGTTAGGCATCACTTAAGTCTTCCTGTCAGTGTGATCTGAAGACTTATTACACTTGAGGACTGTGAATCCTCCAGCCGGTTAGGCATCGCGTTATGAGCATCCAAGAGTCATTGTGGATCGCCGGTGAACGAAGTCTGTGAAGGTTTGGAAGTCTACCTTGAAGACTTACCAGAGTGATTGGGAGAGGACTAGGTGTCCTTAGCTCAAGGGAAATAAGGTGAAGACACGGTCTTCTGAGTTCAATCTCAGCCTCCCTAACTAGACGTACAATTGTCACAGCAACTGGAACTGGTCCAACAAATCATTATCTTCAACGAGCCATTGTGGATCACCGGTGAACGAAGTCTGTGAAGGTTTGGAAGTCTACCTTGAAGACTTACCAGAGTCTCAGCCTCCCTAACCAGACGTACAGTTGTCACAGCAACTGGAAATGGTGCAACAAATCATTGTCTTCAACGAGTCACAGGTTTCGTCCTTCCCTTCCCTTACTTACTGTTGGTTCTTGTGAAGTCATTGTACGATAGCATCACCATTTGACTTCACTAAGTGATTACATGTACTGATTGGCTTCTTAACATCTTCCTACCTGATCGTTACTGCCTAGCTGCTATTTGTCATTGTGCTTTCACCTCATTGAATACATGACTATGGTTTCCCTAGTGTAGTCTACCTTCCGCTGCATGATAATAGGTTTATTTCTATCGTTTGTCTTCGAAACTGTGGCTCGTTGAAGATAATGATTTGTTGGACCAGTTCCAGTTGCTGTGACAATTGTACGTCTAGTTAGGGAGGCTGAGATTGAACTCAGAAGACTGTGTCTTCACCTTATTTCCCTTGAGCTAAGGACACCTAGTCCTCGCCCAATCACTCTGGTAAGTCTTCAAGGTAGACTTCCAAACCTTCACAGACTTCGTTCACCGACGATCCACAATGACTCTTGGATGCTCAGAACGCGATGCCGAACCGGCTGGAGGATTCACAGTCCTCAAGTGTAATAAGTCTTCAGATCACACAGACAGGAAGACTTAAGTGATGCCTAACACTCTTTGGCTCTGGGTGTTTAGGGCTTTGTCCTTGCAAGGAATTCTCTCTTAAAGGCTTCGAGGTGGGTTGCTCTCAAACGACAAAAGCCGTACTTTAACTCTGAGCAGCCAACCGTTTATGGTTGTAGGGGGTGGGCTATTTATAGCCACTAGGAAACCCGACCTAATTTATCCGAAATGACCCTGGGTCACTAAGGAACTGACACGTGTTCCAACGGTCAGATTTCAAACACACACGACAACTTTTCTTGGGCTACAAGCAAATCTGACTTGTCCAACTCTGAACAAGATTCGCTCTCATAGTCTTCACTCAAAGACATAGGATTTTGGTTAATCATCACTATAGTCATTCTGACTGGTTTTCTTGGACCCCACTTAACAGTACGGTGGTTCCTATGACTCAACAAAGAAGAAAAAGAACTACGAAAGATCTAAGTCTTCGCGCTCCATAGTCTTCATGCGATGTCTTCTCTTGTCATAGTCTTCAAGGTGAATGTCTTCACTTACCACCTTTGACTTCAATGTCTTCATACATTTTTAGGGGTCATCTCTGGTAGGAAAACCGAATCAATGGGGGACTTCTACCTGTGTTATCCTGCAATTCTCACAAACACATTAGTCCCTCAACTAGGTTTGTCGTCAATACTCCAAAACCAACTAGGGGTGGCACTAGATGCACTTACAATCTCACCCTTTTTGGTGATTGATGAAAAACTAGTTGAAGTTTTCAACCGGGAATATAATATGTGAAATTGTAAAGGATAAGGAATTGTCTTCATAAGTTGCAAGGGCTCCCCCTGAAGATGTGCATATAAGTAATTTGCTTTTGGAATGCAAATGCACATGGCAGGTTGTACTTGTGGAGATCTTCTTCAACTTATGATGACAATTCATCATGCATGAAGGGTATGTGAAGATAATGACATGCATAATGAAAAATGAACGTCTACAAAATGATCTCAGTGCAGAATTTATCGTCGCACTTGCGGGATTTATCATCGCATCACAAAATAGCAAATAAGTAGCAGACAACCATCGAGTTTAAGTGTTACAACTCAAAGAACCAAATGTATCAAAGCGAGAGTTGTAAACACTAGGCAAAACATAAAGTAACCGCCCATATGGACCCGCTTGAGGACTATAAAACTCATATGCTTCTCCCCCTTTTGTCAGTGAGGACCAAAAAGGTTTGAAGACATAGAGCAGCTACTCGTTCCCATGAAGAGTAGGTGAAGCAGCAGGGTCGTCGGTGGTGTTCGGCGGTGCAGAAGAACTTGGGGCAGTGTCGAGGCGTGCAGAAGTAGGGGGCGGTGAAATGGCATCATCTTCGTCCTCGATCACTCTAGCATTCACAGTTGCCACAGAGGAAGAGAACTCAGAGTCTTCAAGAGATGGAGTTCGTCGCAGCACGGTCCTTCGGGGAGGTGTGGAGTCAAACTTGAAACGTTCAGAGAAGCCATCCTCTTGAAGATCATCCTCAAAACACATAAGCGTCAGCCCTTTCCATGTACGCCGACAGGTTTCATGGGCAACGAAGGCATTCTTGGTGGCAAGATTGCAAATGCGGTTGACATCCACCAAGAGGCTGTGCATTTGGTGCTTCATCCAGTCATTATGCCTATCCTGTTTCTCATGAAGAGCAACCAGAAGCGCTCGGTCATTGAGAACACAAGATCACTTCTTGGGTCGGTGGGCAATAGTGCTTACAGTGGCTTCAGTAAGGGCACGATGAGGTGCACGTGTAGTACCAGCCAGAGGATAAACACGAGTGACTGCTTCAACTCCTTCAATGTTCTGAGTGAAACTTTGATGCTCGGCATTCTAAAGACTAAGAGGTTCCTTGGCAGGCTCTGGATAAATGGCTTCAACGGACATATCCACATCAGGCAGAAAGATCCGATGATTGCGAGCAGATGGCTGATATGAGATTGCTGAGTGGAGTTTAATCAGCCGCATTATCCATAGAGCATAGAAATTCAAGCCAAAAAGATCAGATCCTCATGTAGCAAGTTGGTGAATGAAGAAGTCTTGTGCATTGAAGCATTTGCCATGGAGAATATAGAAGACCAAAGTCTTCATTGCACCTTCCAGTTTTGCATGTGGAGAATGTCCTTTGATGGGCCAGAGAGTTCGCCATAGGATGTGATAGATAGTCCTTGGCAGATGCTCCAGGTCTTCAACAAAGAACTCCTTAGGATATGCAGCATCTTGTGGCAAAGGCTTCATCATACTGAGCATCTGACTCATGTTCGGTTCAAGCTTGTGAAAGATGATCTCCATAGCTTCACTGTGAAGCTGACAGCCAGGTTCATAGAGATCTCCAGGAGTGGGCAGACCAGTGAGCTCAATGATATCAAAGGCTTTGGCTTCGTGATGAACATTTCCTGTCATCCACTCAAGGACCCAAGTCTTCGGATCTCTGTTGTAACCACGTATGTGAAGTGTGGAATAAAATTGGAGCAGCAACTCTTCGTTCCAGTGCTCTTGGTCGGTGATGAAGGGCAGCAATCCAACCTCTTTGAAGCAATCCAGAGCTTCTTCCAAACAGGGCAGACCAGCTATTGCTTCGGTATCAAGACACATATGTGGGAAGATGCGACCTTGATTGTACAGAATGCATGAGTAATAGCTTTGTTGTGGATAGCTCCAGAACCGATCAGAAGATATTAAAGAAGGTGTTGTCTGCTTTGAAGCTGTTGACATTGAAGGATCCAGGTGCTGATGCAGGACCTGGAAACCTGAGCAACCTTGGCATGGGCTTCTGTACCTGAGGCCTATGCTCAATATGATAGTCAAACTGAGGACCAGCAGCAGGTGCAGGAACAGAAGCAGTAGCATCATTGGCTTCGCTGACTTCTGGTTCTTGGGTTGGTGTAGGCTCCACATTTGCTTCAGCCATGACAGCGTCAGTGGCTTCATTGGTGTTGGTGGTGGCAGCCTCAAGATTTTCTACCTCCACTTGATGAGCTGGAGGGTCGGGCACAGACACGTTCTCCTCGAGAACAACTTCTTTAGTAGTTGGGGGAGTAGGGACACGTTCTTCTTCTTGAGTGTCATCGGCTGATGCAGCCGGAATGTCTTCAGCAGTTTTAGCCTCAGTCTCGGAGACATGAGACCTTGGTCCTTTGCGAAGCCTGCGTAACGCTGGCGACGCCTTTGGAGATGGAGTTGGCTGGGCCTCAAAGTCATCTTCTTCTTCTTGCTGGGGTGGTGTGACTTGTTGTTGTGGGTGATCAGCCCATGATGCATCCTGAGCAATTGGCGTCAGAGGACGACCAATGCTGATGAGTTCGCTGTGCGTAAGCACAGGCGATGATACCTGTTGGTGCTCGATCTGAGGAAGACTACATCATCTTCAACATGGTCATGGTGACCAATGTCTTCAGCAGCGGTGGGATCAGCTGCTGGTTTGTCTTCAGCTTCATGAGCCTCTATGAAAGCAGGCTCATGGACAGTCAGTTGGCGCTCTTGATGTTCAGCGGCAGGGCAAACCATGGAGATAGGTTCAACAATTAAGGGCTCTATGGGAGCAGCCCGTTCCTTCTTGGTCTTCCGCTTCTTCTTGGAGGGAGCAGCAGTAGAGGCTTCAGGATGTTTCCTCTTTCTGGCTTCAGCCTCAGCAGTCCTCGTCTTCTTCAGTTCTGAAGCGGTAGACCTGGCTTTTGGCTTCGAGCCAGTCATACTGGTTGGGAAGACAATGGGATGTGCTTCCTGCCTTGGTGCATTGGGTTCGGCCATAGCGGGCTTCTTCTTCTTCTGCTTTGCAGCCATCCTGGGGTCAATGCCAGGGTGCCCAAGGGCCTTGCGTTTCTCAGCCTCATTGTAGGCTTGCACACACTTGTCAGCCAGGTTCTTCATGCGCTCACGAGAACCTTGAGCTTCTTCACGCTTCTTGAGAAAGGCTTCTTTGAGCTCGTGCAGCATGATCTTGAAGTTCTTAACCTCTTGCACGCTAAGCTTGGCCATATGCTTCTTGAACTGAGCTTTCTCAAAGTCAATCTTCTGCTTCAGTTCAACGATGCGCTGGGCTATAGCTAACTCTGAAGCAATGGCGCCATGGAAAGCGACACTAAGGCCAATGTGAAGTTGCAGATCTTCAAAGCTGAGTTGGGCGTGTCAAACCACTCATCGATGAAGTCGTGGATGATTGCCACGTCAAAGAGAGGCAAATTGTTGAAGATTTCTGCTTCTTCTTTGCTCTTGATCAGTTGCTCAAGAGCGTCATTTGCAAGATCTTCATCACTGGACAGATCAATGGCATCGTTGCGAAGAATGGCAGCAGCAGTCAGTTGTTGGCTGGTGTGTGGCAGAGGCATCTTGACTCTCGGGGGCTTGGAGATACGTGACAGATCTTCAGACTGCACGCTGTCTTCAGGAGGTCCAGTGGCCAGTGGCTTCGCCCGTGAGATTTTCGGTGCTGAGGCAGGCTTTGAAGCTTTATGCAGCTTTGGCTTCTGCAGCTTTGGAGTAGGAGCTGGGGCTTCATCAGTGTCAGCATCATCATCAGAATGATCCACTTTGGCACCTTGAACAGAGATGTGAGTGATGAGGCCATCTAGGTTGTAGAACGGACCAACGACATTGGGTTCGGCATCGCGGGTGCCATCTGCACGGGGAGCAGAGGGAATAGGGTTGAAGTCTAGTCCCAATGACTTCTTCTTCTGCTTCTCCGAATTCTGGGCAAACTGAAAGTTGCGCTTGAACAGATTGTCGTCACGACACATGAGCAGTGACGATGGGTCAGCATCCGCAGGCTGTGGTGCACGGACCATGCAGGGATAGAAGCCTTGTTCAATGGCTTCATCTCTGGACCTGGGTTGAAGATTTTTGTATAGGATGTCTCCGCATGGTCACTTGATGGCATTCTTCTCAGCATATTCCTTTGTTACAAACCTATACTTCAACCACTGTTCTGCCCAATATCGTCGAATCCATTGGATTTGTGTCTTGCGCTGATTGTAATCTCTTCTGGATCTGTCTTGTACAGTTCTAAGAGGTCATCGGGCAGATCTCTTGATGTTTCACCTCGACGCTTTCTACCACCCTTTCTTGCTGATTTCTCTGCAGCCATGAACTTTAAACTGAATGGCTTCAATACGTTCAAAGGCTTCAAGGGCTTTCGCTTGCTGGACAAACAGGAACTGGCTTCGGGAGAATTTATGTGATGCTGTAAGAATTCTGCAAATGAATGCGGACTATGAGAACCAAGGGATTCTCCCACGGACATGTACCTGTGACAGCATTAAGGTGCAAGGGAAGGGGAAGAGGTCATATGCATTCTCAGAAGATTTTGAAGATAAATCAATTTAGAAGACATTGACCTCATCGTGCGAAGACATTCACTCATAGATAAGGAGTTGGTTCCAGATTTGTACGAATCCACAGATCAGTACAAGTGAGGAATCTAACTACTTTGTGAAGCATAAGTCAACATACTAGGCATAATATGCGATGCAGTATGAAGTGGATCCAACTTGTGTGAACAAAAACTGCTAGTGGTAGAAAGTGACGAATTTGTAGGATCAAAGAGGCCGTAAAAAGGAAGTTTTATTTACCACACAAGGAACTTCTAGACGGAGTGGAAGAGGAGGCCGAGCAGTTTGATCGTCCGTGCCCTAACTTGGCGATGGAGGACACCTATGGCGACGGCGGAGAAGACGATGTCCGCGGCCAGCGTGAAGACGGTGTCGGAGAGGTCACGACAGCTAAGCGCTTCGTCGCCGGCATCGTCGAGGGCTAGCGGTGGCGCTAGGGTTTGTGCGAGAGTGGAAGAAAGGATAATGACTGTCGTAAGGCATGTATTTATAGGGACAGGGACGGCACAATGTTATTACACAGGTGCCCCTGGCGATTCACATCTGAAGAACACGTGGCCATCATGCAACATATCAGAGGTTGTTCCACGTTCCCACGCACGCCTGGATTGTCGGGTGGTCGTTCCCACTTCTTCGGGTTTTAGGTGAAGGAATTAGCATTGAAAATGGACTTAATGTTTGTCTCTGTATCTTCTGCTGACAAGGACGCACAGAAGATATTCGATAGTTTCAATAGAATGCATATGATTTGGAGAGATAGAGTTTGAGATAGAAAGCATAGAGAGGTTAGGGTCCGATCACATTCACTTAATTCAAAAGATTCAACAAGAAGACATAGCTATAAGTGAATGCTGTAGAGGACAGAACACTAGTATATATATATATATATATATATATATATATATATATATATATATATATATGATCAACATAATGAGGATAATCATGAAGACATGTTGAGATTGAAGCCAAATCAAATGTGAAGACACAACAAATGTAACACCATGGGTAAAACACTTCAAACAAACGAATTTTGTGGTGGTGTTACCCACCGTATAGGAAGTATTAGACCCAGACACGGCGCACAATTATCGTGGCGCTCCGAAGTCAAATTCCACATTAATGTATTCACACTTAGAATGTATGTCTTCATTGATTGAAGATATACTTTACTTCGTGTGCTGCACGTCTAAGTCATCAATATGCATAAGTGTTAGGATGTGTGCCTGATCACAGGACATTTGAGGATTCCAAGATATTTAGCTCACACCGTAACTTGCAAAACCTCTTCTCATCCAAGGGCTTGGTGAAGATATCTGCCAATTGCTCTTCAGTGTTGATGTGTATGATATCAATATCTTCCTTCACAGCATGATCTCTGAGAAAGTGATGACAAATTTCAATATGCTTTGTCTTCAAGTGCTGAACTGGGTTGTTGGCAATCTTGATGGCGCTTTCGTTGTTGTAGTAGAGTGGCACTTGCTTCAGATGAATGCCATAGTCTTTGAGGGTTTGCTTCATCCATAGAAGCTGAGCGCAGCAAGATCCAGCAGCAATGTATTCAGATTCAACAGTCGAGAGAGATACACACACTAGTAGAGGGTCAAACGTGAAGCACATTAGTGCCGGTTTGAATTTGAGCCGGCACTAATTGTACCATTAGTGCCGGTTCGAACGGCTATGCATTAATGCCGGTTCGTGTTGAACCTTTAGTACCGGTTCGTGCCACGAACCGGTACTAAAGGGGTGATGGCAGGCTGGCGTCAGGCCGGGGCCCCACGATCACCTTTAGTACCGGTTCGTGTCACAAACCGGTACTAAAAGGCTAACCTTTAGTACCGGTTTGTGCCACAAACCGGTACTAAAGGGGTCTGACCTATAGTACCGGTTTGTGACACAAACCGGCACTATAGGGCAATTTTCAAACTCTACC
>NC_041382.1:548587415-548599752 GCF_002162155.2 Triticum dicoccoides
AAAGAAAATGATAAAAACTTTAGAAAATAAAATCCTTCGAGAGGTAGTTATATTACTACATCTACTAGTTAGGAAAATTTGAAAACTTAAATTTGGACATGTTTTGCAAAAAGTGTAGGGAAAATGTAAAACGACCTGTTTGGAATTTTTAAGAATCCTCAAATTCCAAAAAGAAAAAAAGATATGGTCAAATTTCAGTTTTAAAAAAAAATGGTTAAATCTGGTCAAACTACTTATTCAAGAAGTATTAATGTTACTACATAATTAGTCAAGAATATTAGTGTTACTAAATAATTATTTCAATTTTTTTGAATTTTGGTCAAATCTGGTCAAACTATGGTCAAACTGTGGTCAAACTTATTCAAGAAATATTAGCGTTACGAAATAATTACTATTTTTTTAGAATAATAGTTTCAAACTCAAATGGTGAAATTTGTGACTTCATGCTCAAGCAAAACTCCTGAGGGTTAATAGGATTAACATCTTACTATTGTCGGGAAAACAACAAGTGCAGACTTGGAAATGAAGGAGAATAGAACCCGAAAGTTAAGCGTGCTTGGGCTGGAGTAGTGAGAGGGATGGGTGACCGGTCGGGAAGTTAGATGATTTGGAATGAGTGATCCACACTTAAGCAGTTAAGAGAGGTGATTAGAGACTAAATCATCAAATAATTCAAAAAAATTAAAAATCGAAAAAAAAATCAAATTTTTTTTCCAAAAATTTTCAAAAAAAATCAAAAAAAAACCTTTAGTACCGGTTGGTAACACCAACCGGTACTAAAGGTCCCCCATACCAGGGTGTGAGCTCACGCCACGTGGTGGCACTTTAGCGCCGGTTCGTGCCGAACTGGTACTAAAGGGGGGGGCTTTAGTGCCCACACTTTAGTGCCGGTTCCATAACCGGCACTAAAGGCCCTTACAAACCGGTTATAAAGCTCCGTTTTCTACTAGTGACAGTTCTGCTTATTTGAAGACCAACATACAAGTAATCGTCCCAGAAAATGACATGTGCCTGATGTAGACTTGCTATCCACCTTGTCACCAGCATAATCAGCATCCGAGAATCCAACCAGATCAAACTCTGATCCCTTTGGATACCATAATCCTAGAGTTGGGGTGTAAGCCAAATATCGAAGAATTCGCTTCACAGCTAAGTGATGTGATTCCTTTGGTGCCGCTTGGAATCGAGCACACATGCAAACACTAAGCATAATATCTGGCCTAGATGCACATAGATAAAGTAAAGAACCAATCATGGAGCCGTATACATTTTGATCGAACTCTTTACCATTGTCGTCGGGACCCAGATGATGTTTGGCTGGCATTGGCGTCGTGAAGCCTTTGCAGTCTTGCATACCAAACTTCTTCAGGCAAACTTTGAGATACCTATCTTGAGATATAAAGATGTCGTTGCGTGGCTGACGTATTTGAAGACCAAGGAAGAACTTCAGCTCACCCATCATGGACATCTGATATTGCTCTTGCATCATATATCCAAACTCTTCACTATATTTCTGATTGGTCCAGCCGAAGATAATGTCATCCACATATATTTGGCACACAAACAGTTCACCATCATATGTCTTCGTGAAGAGAGTGGGGTCGAGGGAACCAGATTTGAAGCCTTTGCTCTTCAGGAAGTCTTTGAGTGTGTCATACCAAGCCCGAGGGGCTTATTTGAGGCCATACAGTGCCTTGTTGAGCTTGTATACCATGTCAGGATGTTTTGGATCTTCAAAGCCGGGTGGTTGTGCGACATACACTTCTTCTTCAATCTTGCCATTGAGAAAAGCGCTCTTCACATCCATTTGATACAGAAGTATGTTATGATGATTTGCATAGGCCAGCAGTATGCGTATGGCTTCAAGTCTAGCCAGAGGAGCAAAAGTTTCATCGAAGTCAATCCCTTCAACTTGAGTGTATCCTTGAGCAACGAGACGAGCTTTGTTTTTGACAACTTGACGATGCTCATCTTGCTTGTTGCGATATATCCATTTGGTGCCTATTATATTGTGCTTTCGAGGATCAGGACGCTTAACCAGTTCCCATACATTATTCAGCTCAAACTGTTCAAGCTCTTCTTGCATAGCTTGAATCCATTCAGGTTCCTTGAAGGCTTCTTCAACTTTCTTGGGTTCTGTTATTGAGACGAATGCGAAGTGCCCACAAAAATTTGCTAGCTGTGTTGCCCTTGAACGAGTGAGTGGACCTGGTGCATTGATGCTATCGGTTATTCTCTCAATCTGCACTTCATTTGCAACACGAGGATGTACAGGACGAAGATTTTGCTCTTGCTGATCATTATCATTGTTAGAGGGATTGTCTTCAGGCTGAGCATTGTCTTCAGGCTGATCAGGTGCGGAGATGATAAGTTCTTCTTCAGGTTGAGCTTCAGAAGGTATGATTTCTCCAGTTCCCATAAGTTTGATTGATTCACTGGATGGAACTTCATCTAGCACATTTCGCAGTTGCTCTCTTTGTGAGCCGTTAGTTTCATCGAACCGCACATCCACTGTTTCAACCACTTTGTAATGAAAGAGATTGAAGACTCTGTAGGAGTGCGAATCCTTTCCATATCCAAGCATAAAACCCTCATGTGCTTTTGGTGCAAATTTTGAAGTGTGATGTGGATCCTTGATCCAGCACTTGGCGCCAAATACTCTGAAGTAACCGACATTTGGCTTCTTGCCAGTAAGAAGTTCATAGGATGTCTAGTTCAGAAGCTTGTGAAGATAAACACGGTTGATGATATGGCATGCAGTGTCAATGGCTTCAGGCCAGAATTTTCTTGGAGTCTTGTATTCATCAAGCATCGTCCGAGCCATCTCAATAAGTGTTCTCTTCTTGCGTACGACGACGCCATTCTGCTGTGGCGTGTACGGAGCTGAGAATTCATGTGTGATACCCAAAGTATCAAGATATGTATCAAGGCCAGTGTTCTTGAATTCAGTGCCATTGTCACTTTTGATGTGCTTTATCTTGGCGCCATAGTTGTTCATTGCTCGATTGGCGAAGCATCTGAAGACATCCTGCACTTCAGTCTTGTAAAGGATTATATGCACCCAAGTATATCTTGAATAATCATCAACAATGACAAAGCCGTAGAGACAAGTAGTAGTAGTAAGAGTTGAGTAATGAGTGGGACCGAAAAGATCCATGTGCACCAGTTCGAAGGGTTGAGTCGTTGTCATGATTGTATTCGAGGGATGCTTGGCCCTCGTCATCTTTCCTGCTTCATAGGCACCACATAAGTGATCCTTCTTGAACTTGACGCCCTTGATGCCTATGACATGCTTTTTCCTTGCAAGGGTGTGGAGGTTCCTCATGCCAGCATGCCCTAGCCTTCAATGCCAGAGCCAGCATTCAGAAGATTTTGCTAGAAGACATACTACAAGTTGTGGTCCTGCTGAGAAATCTACAACATACAAATCATCTTTTCGATACCCTTCAAACACTAGAGACTTGTCAGATTCCAGTAGTACAAGGCAACGATATTTTCCAAACATCACAATCATGTTTAAATCAGAAAGCATTAAGACAGACAATAAGTTGAAACCAAGGGATTCAACAAGCATGACTTTATCCATGTGTTGATCCTTTGAGATTGCAACTCTACCTAGACCCAATACCTTGCTTTTACAAGTGTCAGCAAATGTGATGTGAATTTTGTCTGATGGACGTAAAGTTGAGTCCATGAGAAGGCTTCGCTTTCCAGTCATGTGATTTGTACACCCACTATCAATAATCCATTCTGAAGCAGCTGGTGTCGTACCTGTCGGCGTTCTGGGAACGGGGGTCCCCAGACTTGCCTACCTGCGGCCTGTGGCGTGGCTCAAAGGGGGGCCCAGCACGGCCCATCTTCATTAACACAGACCCAAGACCCTCGCGAGGGTCCAAGCCTCGCGGGCAGACGACGCGGAGCTTCCTCAGGCATGGCCTCACCAGGCTGGCTCGCGAGGAGGCGGAGAGATCAAGGCAGGGTACCTCACGAGGTGCCCATGACACAAGCCATGACGACCAAGGGTGCCAGGCGGGCGCCAGCCCGCGCATTGTCCTCCTTTCCTCTTTGGTGCAAAGGGGGAAGCGCAGCCGTGGAGTCCCAAGGCATCAGGCAAAGGTTGCCATTAAGATGCAACAAGACCAAGACCAGGAGGACTGCAAGATGGAGGTCATTGTGGAGCCCAAGATGGCGTCACTACCAGAGCTTTGTGTAGGCGAAGACTACTTTTGTCAGGATAACTGGTACTAGTTGTCCCCCTTCAAATTAGCCCGCCATTGTTGGCTCCCTTCCCGCTCGATATTTGGGAAGAGGACCAGGGCCTCTATAAATAGGACTAGCCATCCATAGGATCAGAGAGGTGGAGAAAAGGCATCAACGATCGAGTAGAGAGGAGATCGAATCAGTGCGAGGTCGAGATCAACAAACGGGAAGAGAGAGAGAGAGAGAGAAGGGCGACTGAACTCCTCCCAGCAGTTCATCGCCCCAGCCAAGAACAGACCCTCGCGAGGTCGTTCTTCCTTGTATTGCTCATCACCATCAGCCCAAGAGGCAATCCACCACACCACACACTGGAGTAGGGTATTACACCACAACAGTGGCCCGAACCAGTATAAGCCCTGTGTCTCTTGTGTTGTTCTTTCCATAGCTTAGATCTTAGCGAGGCGGAGGGGTGCAGGTAGGAAGAAGGAGAAATCTCCGCGCGCACCCCAGTGTTCAAACCTCAAGGGTCTGCCGGAACACGAAATCCGACATTTGGCGCGCCAGGTAGGGGTGCGCCAGAATTCGTCTTCCACCACCCCGTTCTTCTCCGACCATCGCGCCCATGTCTGACGCTCGTCGGGCCCGCTCCGAGCGCCGGGCCGCCCTCGCTTCCCGCGTTGCCCAGACGGCTCCTGTCGGTGGACGTCCTCATCGTTCCCCGTCACCTGCCGTCAACGCCGCCACGGGCCCGGCAGGGGACGAGTAGCAAGAATCGTCTCAGCATCCGTCCGTGCGGCAAGACGGCCGCACCGCTACTCCCTCGCTCACCCCAGCTGGTTCTTCATCCCGCGCGCTCCACGCACCCATGGAGGCTCGAGCCGTGCTCATCGCGGCAAACGAGCTCCTGCGCTACCGTCCTGTCGACGACGTCTACGAAGAATGGCTCGACCGCGTCGCCGAGCTCGTCCGCACCGCAGGGGGCTCTCCTGCGCCGTCCGTTCCGCTGCACCGCACCCCGCCCCGCGCGGGTGACGAGGCTCCGGCGGCGCCTCGGCCGCCTCCTCCTCAAGAAGGCACCATGGATCCAAGGCGCGTGGCCCTTGGGCGGAACCCGCTTCTTCAGGTGCCAGCGCGGCAAGAGCAGAGCTGCCAAGTAGTCCCTCGCCCGCAAGAAGCTGCCCGGGCGCTCCCTGCTCCAGCACGTGGCGACCATGCTCCTGCTCCCGCACGTCAAGACCCCGCGCTGCTCCCAGCTGCAGCGCGTGGGGACATGCAAGACCAAGCTCTCCGTCACCCAAGGCCTCCCGTGGCCACAGCATTCTGCCGTGCCTTCACCACCGAGCTACACAGCGTCGCGTGGCCCGGCAAGTTTAAGCCAGACCTGCCTCCTCGTTACGACGGCACGGCCGACCCTGCGGAGTTCCTCCAGCTCTATGAGCTGGGCATTGAAGCTGCCAACGGAGACGAGAAGGTCATGGCGAACTGGTTTCCCATGTCGCTCAAGGGCGGGGCCCGCACCTAGCTCCCGAACCTACCTCCAGGCACGATCTGCTCCTGGGACGAGATGCGCACCCGCTTCATTGCCAACTTCCAAGGTACTCACGACCGGCCACCCGCCGTGAGTGACATGCGCCGCATCAAGCAACAACCCGGAGAGACCCAGTAGAAGTACATCCAGTGCTCAACAACGCACGCCTCAAGATTCCCAAGGTGACTGAGGAGGCCATCATCTCAGCCTCCTCCGACGGCGTGCGCGATGTCAAGATGAAGGAGGAGCTAGCGATGCATGAAGACCTGTGCACTTCCTTGGAGCTGTTCAACCTGGCAACCAAGTGCGCCAGGGCTGAGGAAGGGCGTCTCTCCCTCCTTGAGTTGCCTGCCGTAGACCCAGAAGAGAAGAAGCCCAAGGCCAAGGATGTGAATCGCAAGGGGGCTACCGTGCTCACGGCAGAACCAGACACCAAGGAGGGCAGAGATCAGCCCGAACCTTCCAAGGGAAGCCGATACTGTGTGTACCATGACCTGCACACCCACAACACCAACGAATGTCAAGAGCTCTGAGCCGTGCGAGAAGGAAGGATCGGCCGTCGCCCCGACCGCGGTGACCGGGGCTACGGTCGAGGAGGAGGAAGGAACTCAGGACGCTGGGAAGACCGTGGCCCGCGCCAAGGGTGGCGCGATCAACCTCGCGAGGATCGCTGGCAAGACCCGCCTTGCGAGCGAGACTAGAGGGATCAACCTCGCGAGGATCGCCCGCAAGGCAACGCAGGCCTCCCTCTGCTACCGCCGCGGCCAAGGAGAAACGAGGACCGCCACCAGGACGAGGGGGCTGGGGGCTTCCAGGAGCCGTGCACGATCGCCTGCATCCTGGGCGGGGCTCAAGCCCCAGCCTCTCAACGCATGTTCAAGTAGTTCGCCCACGAAGTGAATGCAGTCCTCCCCAAGCTCGAAGCCACGCGCCCTCTCAGGTGGTCGGCGTGCGCCATCACGTTCAGCTCAGCAGATCAGCTCAAGTGTGCGGCTACAGTCGGAGTCCTCCCGATGCTTTGTTCCCCAATCATCAGCAATGTGGTGGTCACCAGGACCCTCATCGATGGCGGGGCAAGGCTCAACGTCCTGTCCGTGGAGACATTCAACAATCTCCAAGTACCCCACAGCCAGCTTCAGCCAACCAAGCCTTTCTCCGGAATCACCGACGGCTCCACGGTCCCGATTGGGCAGGTCCGCCTCCCTGTCACCTTCGGGGCACGCGACAACTACCGCACCGAGCTCATCGACTTCGACGTCGCTCACATTCACCTGCCGTACAACGCCATCCTTGGGTACCCAGCGCTGGCCAAGTTCATGGCCGTAACTCACCACAGCTACAACATCCTCAAGATGCCAGGAAGTGGCAGAGTCATCACGGTCCCCTGTGAAGATAAGGACACGGTGTGTTCCCTGGAAGGAGCCTTTCAGACCGCGTCACTGGAAGACCCGGATCGCGGAAGTAGGAGGCTTCCCGAGACCGCCCCCAAGAAGAAGAAGACATCGTCCGCCCCGGCCCCTCGGGAGGCAAGCCCCTCTGGGCCCACGCCTGCCCAGGGGGAACCTCCTTCCATCGCATAGGAAAGCGCACCCGGCGCCCCCCTCAGGCAGGGCTCGGGGGCTCTCCCCTGGAGGGCCACCGACCTAGCTAGGGTCACGAGGGAGGCGCTTGGGCACCACATGGAGGCGTGTTTCGAAGCATGTTTCCATCAAGAAGGAGTAAGGCAAGGAGATCCAGACCCTCAGGAGTTCGTCAGCATGGCCATTCAGGAGCTACATGAGTCAAGAGTTATGAAAGGCGGCCTCCACCTACCACCAGTGGCTCCCCATCCAGGCGAGGATGGTGGGCTGCGCGTCTACATCGGCATACCAGGGCTCAATCGAGTCGCCTCTCTGGAGCGCCTTTGGACCTCGCGAGTGGGGCGCTGCGGAGGTCCACCCCACAGCTAAGTTCGCATGCCTTACGGCTTGCCGAACACGGCTGCCACGTACCAACGCCTCATGAGGGGCATCACGGAGGCACAAGAGGCCAGGCGTTTCGCAGCCCTGGCGGAGATGGAGATGGTCCGCGAGGAGCCGCCAGCGCCTCCGGAGCGTCCCGAGGCCCCTGGCCCTAGGGGCTCGTGAGGATCGGCTTCCGCAGCCCACCGAGTTGCTACGCCAACACCCCTTCGTCCTCAACGTCATCAGGTGACATCTTTCAAGTTTCACTTCCAGCTGGGAGCGCCCCCCAGGGCTGCATTATTCCCAGGCCGCGTGGGTCCGTCCTTGCGGCATGTATCCCTTTTATTTCATGTTCTTAGCTTACCTTGCTGGGGGCGCCCCTCGGGCTGCATGATCCCCAAGTCGCCCGGGCCTGACCCAGTGATATCCGCCTTCCCAGCATCTATTTGAATGAATCCACTCCTTCGCGGCTAATGCGTTTGACCTAGTTGCCTGCTCAACTGACGCTAACTGACGGAACTGCTCCCAAACGGCACGACGCTTGCGCATGGGTCCGTCCCTGCAACGCCGCCAAACCTGAATGGCTGAGCTCTGGCCGCGACAGCCCCGCATGGCGCCACCTCATCAAGCCTTCAGTGCCTCATCGCACCTCGGAAGCAACCAATGGCTTACTGTCAATTCTCATGGCAACCCCTCGTTTTTTCTATGATGGGTCTACAGGATCTCCTAAAGGAGCTGCGTCAGGCGAGGCCCTTGCGGTGTCTCCTTCACTCTCATCCGCGCGAACCACTTGCACATTAAAGGGGGGGTGCCTGAGCATCATGACTCAGGGCTCCTACTGGCTCTCCAGCCCTCACCCTCTGGCCTTGTCCACGGCATCGCGACCTGGCATACCAGCGACGACTGAGACTCGCTCGAGGGCCGGGACCCGAGGACGTAGAGCAGAAAGGGGAGCAAAGGCGAGAGGGGAGGGACACACGAGGACCTCACCGAGCAACCTCGCGCCTGCCGATGCACGGACCCGGCGACACACCAGAGAGCGGCCCCTGATTCTCGAGATAAGTCACCACCCAGAAGCACCAGCTACCGTGGCACCATACCCGCACCTAATGCAATCCCGTGTTAGCGACGCCGCTCTCGTTTCTCACCGAACGACGGCTGCTTGAGCGCCAAAGGGGACCTCCTGAGCATCGCGACTCAGGGGCTCTTACCGGACTCCGGGTCACTCACCTCCTGGCCTTGACCACGGCATCACGACCTAGCATACCAGCGACGGCTGAAGCCGCCTTGGGACTGGGACCTGTCAGCACAGAGCACCAAGCCCTTGTGAGGTTCGAAAGGGAGAACTGAGCTAAGACGGAATGAGCAACTTGCACAATTCTACGACAAGGGTTATATTAACAAAATAGGATCACAGCCACCTTACAAGCCCCCACGGGACGCGTCTTTGATTCCTCGCAGGGAACAGATCCTAAAGGGACACTAACTACGCGCGCCCCTGCAAAAGACGCCATCATAAACAGTGGGCCGTCAAGCACCGGTGCCAACCCCACCCAGATCAGAGTCAGCGGCGGTCTGACGAGCCCGCCCTGCTCCAGGAGTGGCGTCGGCTTGGGGGCTCGTAGCTGTCGTCCGTCTTCGGAGTCGCGAAGAGCTCGCAGGAGTCGCTGGAACCTCCGAAGCCTCCACCGCCTGCGGAGCCACCAAGGGAGCGGTCGGCGGGCCCGGTCCTCGCCACAGCAGGGTCCCGGCCACCTCTCCCGGGGCAGCACTCCAGCCGGCGCATGTTCGCATTGAAGACCTTGAAGAACATCACCAAAGCACCGTCGTACTCCAAGTGGATCGCGAAGGCGCCTCTTGTCCGGCAAACCCGGTCGATTTCGCCCCAGCCTCGAGTCATGAAGACCTCGCCCGGGGCAACGACCGCGACCTCTGCCTCGGTCGCGAGGGTGCTGCAGCCGGCGTGCTGCAGCCAAAGCTCCAGGAGTTCTCCCTGCGGGATGATGGAGGAGAAGAAGGGAGGAAGGCGAATCCAAGACTGAGGAGGCATGGCGACGTGGAGCACGAACTCTCAGGAGGAGCCCCCGGTGTGGACCCTAGGGGGGACGACCCACACCTTCGTGACCCGTCGGCGCCGACGGCGGCGCCGCCCATGGCGATCAGCATCAGCTCCTTCAGGGCCCTCGATGTGGGCATACAAGGGAAGCGGGAACCCCGGCGGTGCCCGCACGCACCAAGGCCTCGACACCACCTGATGGGCCCCCTCGTCCGGACCGCGGAGGACGAGCCGTTTCTTCGACGGAAGCGGGTCTGGTTCCTCTTGGGGAGCCTTTCCCTTCTCTACCGTCGAGAACCGGCGGATCGGAGCCATCGCAGCAAGATGGAGCAAGGACCGGGAAGAAGGAGAAGCAAGGAGGGATGGACTGGAAGGGCGCGCGCCGTTGCGTACTTATGGCCGTCGAAGGCCAACCGCCGACCTCCACGATCGCAGGTAATCATGACCCGCTTTGCATGCAGGGACTTGTCCAATCCGTGCAGTTTCCGCGGCGCCATGGGGAAGTGGCGACGCTCACGTCCAATCAACCGCCACGCGGCGCCCAAGGCTGGAGGCTGTTAGGGCCCGCGGCGCTTCGCTCTTTCCCTTCCGCCTCTCTGCACGGCCAAGTCCGAGCGCGCCTTGGGCCCGGGGGCTACTGTCGGCGTTCTGGGAATGGGGGTCCCCAGACTTGCCTGCCTGCGGCCTGCGGCGTGGCTCAAAGGGGGGCCTAGCATGGCCCATCTTTATCAACACAGACCCAAGACCCTCGCAAGGCGGATGACGCGGAGCTTCCTTAGGCACGGCCTCACTAGGCTGTCTCGCGAGGAGGCGGAGAGATCAAGACGGGGTACCTCACGAGGTGCCCGTGACGCAAGCCATGACGAGAAAGGGCGCCAGGCGGGCGCCAGCCCACGCAGTGTCCTCCTTTCCTCTTTGGTGCAAAAGGGGCAAGCGCAGCCGTGGAGTACCCAGGCATCAGGCAAAGTTTGCCATTTCGATGCAACAAGACCAAGACCAGGAGGACTACAAGAAGGAGGTCATTGTGGAGCCCAAGATGGCGTCACCACCAGAGCTTTGTGCAGGCGAAGACTACTTTTGTCAAGATAACTGGTACTAGCTGTCCCCCTTCAAATTAGCCCGCCATTGTTGGCTCCCTTCTCGCTCGATATTTGGGAAGAGGACCAGGGCCTCTATAAATAGGACCAGCCACCCATAGGATTAGAGAGGTGGAGAAAAGGCATCAACGATCGAGTAGAGAGGAGATCGAATCAGTGGGAGATCGAGATCAACAATCGGGAAGAGAGAGAGAGAGAGAAGGGTGACTGAACTCCTCCCAGCAGTTCATCGCCCCAGCCAAGAACAGACCCTCGCGAGGCTGTTCTTCCTTGTATTGCTCATCCCATCAGCCCAAGAGGCAATCCACCACACCACATACTGGAGTAGGGTATTACACCACAACGGTGGCCCGAACCAGTATAAACCCTGTGTCTCTTGTGTTGTTCTTTCCATAGCTTAGATCTTAGCGAGGCGGAGGGGTGCAGGTAGGAAGAAGGCGAAATCTTCGTGTGCACCCCAGTGTTTGAAACTCAAGGGTCTGCCGGAACCCGAAATCCGACAGTACCCTACAATGTAGTTAGGGGGATAGGCTTCACGAAGAGAATTATGAAGCAAAAACATTTGACGAACCAGTGGATTATTAAAGCTTAGATCAAGATTAGGACTCAGGTTGCAAGCGATTCAGAAACAAAGTACATAGTAAGACCATTTGGGCATTTGATCTTGCGCCCTACAAGATGTTTAAGGTCCCCATCAATAGTGTCAGACGATTTTGGTTTTCGGCTGGAGAACTTTTCCTGCAAAAGAGAGTTAAGCTTTCTTAGCCACCCACATCTTCATGGGTGGCTTCGAAGCAATAAGTCTAAGTGCAGAATCTGAGAACTTTGGCTTTGGAGCCCTAGCAAAAAGTCTTGCAGGTGGACAATAGTATTCATAAGAGTAAGCAGAATATGTCTTGGTCTTATGAACATGGCAGTTTGATGAACCGCGCTCATATTCATAGGCCTGAATATGGCTTCCCTGCAAAACATTTGTGTTAGTGTGACTCAGGTGACACTAATAGGAAAAGGGCTAAAGATGAAATTGACACTAATGGCGCACCAGAGAAGTGGTGCGCCACTACTATTTACTAATAGCGCACCACGTGAAGATAGCCACTAGTGTGTAAGACACTAATGGCGCACCAGGCACAAGGTGCGCCACTAGTAACAAAATGTTTTTTTTCATTTTTTCAAACATACTAATGGCGCATCCGGGCAAAGTGCGCCATTAGTAGTTAGAATTACTAATGGTGCACCAACCGTTGAGTGCGCCACTACTATATTCTTTTTTTACTTTTTTGCAAAACTACTAATGGCACACTGTCGCATAGTGCGCCATTACTAGTTCAAACTAGTAATGGCGCACTGTGCCACGATGCGCCATTAGTATAAAAATTATTTTAATACTTTTTTGCAAAACTACTAATGGCGCATGTATGTGTGGTGCACCCTGCCCCGCTCCACCGCCGCCGACGAGCACCCCCCGCACCCGCCCCCACTCCACCGCCGCCGACGAGCACCCCCCGCACCC
>NC_041382.1:548600089-548607733 GCF_002162155.2 Triticum dicoccoides
CCACTGCCACCGACGAGCACCCCTCGCACCCTCCCCCGCTCCACCGCCGCCGACGAGCCACCGCATATATGTTACTCCCAAAAGCATATAAAGTTTGTCAAATTTTGAGCTCTGGATATTTAATTATGATTTAAACAAGTTTGAACATATTTAAACACAAATAAATATCAAACAACATTTTAAATGTTGTTAACATGGCAACAAACTGCATATTATTTTTCTACATGAAATTCTGAGCATCTAGCATATGTGACATGTTATATTTGGATGCATGCATAAAAAGATATGTGCAAAGAAAAAATGCATAAAAACAAAAATTGGGGAGCGTGGGAATCGAACCCAGGACCTCCTAGTGTGTGTGCTGCGTGCTAACCAGTCGGGCTAGTGTGTGTGTTCTGTTTCAGATACGGTTAGGTGGAATATAACCTGAGTGCTCGAACTGTAATAAAAAATTTGTACTAATGGCGCACCTTGGGGGTGGTGCGCCATTGTTGTCGTCATACTTATGGTGCACCAGGGGGAGGTGCGCCATTGCTAACCCTCCCCCCACTCCACCTGTTCCCCTCTGGCCTCTCTCCCTCCCTCACTCAACCTAACCTTGCCGCAGCCGCACACGCGCCCCCGCCGCCTCCCTCTCCCCTTTGCCGCCTCCCCCTCCCCCCGCCTCCCCCCCGAGCGCCGCCTCCCTCGCCTCGGAGCCGCCCCGCCCCGAGTTCCACCAGGAGAGGAGGCCCCACATCCACCAGGAGAGGAGGCCCGCGACCTCCCCGCCGTCTATCCCCGCCTCCCCCAAGCTCGCCGTCTCCGCTCCGGCCACCACCTCATCGTGGTCAGGTAACCCTCCTCCCTATGCCTCTCTTCTCCTCTCTTCCTCCTCTCCTCCCTCCCAGCCATGCCCTCTTCTTCTCTCTTTTGCTAGGTTTAGGTCAAATCCCTCTCGAATTTAGGTCAAATTAGGTTCAAAAAATTGTGGGAGTAGTGCCTAGCAAACATGAATAATTAGTACTCCATGTGCATTGGAGTACTTGGTACCTGCAAGATTTGGACACACTACAAAAATGCACTGGACACACTGAAGAAAAATTTTGTGTCCAGTAAGATTAGAGAAAATTTTGTGCTAATGGTGTGCTGGTAGAACGCGCAATTTTTGTTAGTTTGTTGCCATGTCATGACAGGACATTCAGTTGTTTCTATTGTTCACAATGCTCTGAATTTGTGTGCCAAAGAGAGTTTTCTCTGAATTTGTTGTTCACAATGCTCTAATGGTTTGTCAGTGAATGGTGGTGCAATGGTGGCCTCTGTTTCAAATATTTCAGCAATTACTTGACCATAAATAAAAAAGAAGATTTGGGGATGGTAACTTCTGTGTGGTTTCTATTAAATTTAAAATAGTGAGGGTGTCATTTTCATCCATTCATCTCTTTCTCTAGCTTGTCTAAAAGTTATGTTTACAATATTGCTGCATTTTCTAGAATAGCCACCACACTATAATATTTCATAAGATGATGATATAGTTAAGAATATTACTTAAGGTATGCTTCTGAATATTGTTGTCCACAATGTCATCTCACCAAATGCTTATCCATTTAGGAACCATGGTCATAAGCAGTCTGCTTGAGGGTGGTCTTCCACAACATATGGAATTTATCCATCTAATGTAGTCAATAGATGTTGTCAAGTGATTGTGTCATGGTTTTGGTTCTGTTTTTAAAAAGGAAAGCCAGTTGTTCAGGCTTCAAGAAAATATTTTCTCAGAATATTACTGCTAAGCCCAAGCTTGTTAATCATGTAACTTGAGAAAATTATTGGAGTAGATCAAATTCAGCCATTATAATGTTTGATGCCTGCATCAACACTTCTCTGTACTTCATGCGGTTGTTATAGTTGAGGGTCAAAAGTAGAGGTTAGCTTTAACATGATTCGCTAGTGCTTTCATCACTTGTGTGGTGATTGTCTTGGTCCTTTTCATTTTTCTCATGGCATTCTTGAGGTGCTGATGAGTCTGAGGGCATGAACCATGATCAGGTTGAGTTCAGATTTCATGAGATTAGATGGATTATCAGAACTTGACGTGGTTTTCCACTTAGCTATCTGAATTGAGAAAAAACATAGCTTTTGCTGTCTCTAAGGCAAAACTTGCTACTCCATATACAACTAATACTACTACTAGACAAGATACTACTCCATATACTACTAATACTACTACTGTATTTCATTTCAAAGTTCAAAATGCTGGTACTGAGATTTTCATTTCCAATGAGTGATGTTTTTCCTAGCAGTAGAAAAAACATAGCAACTTCTATGATGTTATAAAGTTGTTCTTATATGGGTGAAACTTCACTTGTTTTTAGGCTAGTGTAGGGTGTTGCTTCTTCTGTATGGGCCAACTATGTCACAACTAAATTGTTCCTTCTTCTGTATTTTACAAGTAATGACTTGCAAAGATGATGATCATCTTGCTAGTTTGCTGGGTTTTGTCCCTGAGAGGCCCTTGAGTTTGCCGGAATGTCGATTAACTTCCGTTTCGGCAAATTCGGGTACTCCATATGTCCTATTTTTAGCAAAGTCATGGTAAAATTCTCAGCAAAGGTCATGCTGAAATTTTCCGTGAATTTTAGCATGACTTTGCTAAAAATAGGACATATGGGGTACTTGCGACTAATGTTGATTATCTTCTGCTCAAAATTTATGCTGCTATAATGTTGTAAGGGTACTAATTGGTCTCTTCTGCTGCTTATCAGAGATGGGGGGAAGCAGCCACCGCCGCTCTGCCTCACCGGAGTACGAGTTGGATGCTTTCGAGTTCTTCACTATCATACTTTCTTCTTCAGTATCAGCCACGAGGCAGGTATATAAAACGAGAGATCTCCCCTTCACCCATCTCATTATGATAACTCTGTTGTTTGCTACATCACTCCTTGTCCCAAATTGCGGAGGCTGCCTGACGCTTTTATGAAGATGCTGGGTGAAGATCCGCTAGATAATGTGAAGCTCCGACAGGCCGGCAGCGGGGTTCGCAGGCTGTGGGACGTGGAGTTGGTGATCAAGGAGGGCCACATGTACCTGTTCCATGGCTAGGAGAAGTTCTACAGTGCCTACGACCTGCGGACCGGGTACTTTCTTCTCTTGAGGTACGACGATGACGCCACAATGCTCATCGTGAAGGTTTTCAACAAGACTATGTGTCGCATGCGCTACGCTGAAGACGAAGATGCCAGTGCGTTCTGCCTCTTCTTATTCCTCCATATTTGGCTTTGTCTCACATTGATTGTTAACGGTCATTGTTGCATTTGGACAGGCAATGGGAGCAGCAGCAGCAACACTGGCTACAGCCAAAGCAGCAGCGATTATGGCTGTAGCAAAAGCAACAGCGATTCTGGCCTTAGCGAAAGCAGCAGCGATTCTGGCAGCAGCGAAGACAACAAGAAGGATGATCCGGACTGGAGTGGGGGAGAAGAGGAGCAGACTGGGCATGAGGAGCTGCAGGATGATGATGGGCATCAGGCTGAGGATGACCTAGCGCTGGTGGTGGGTGACCAAGAGCAAGAGATGGTGGTGGCTGACCAGGTGCAAGAGATGGTGGTGGCTGACCATGGGCAAGAGATGGTGGTGGCTGACCATGGGCAAGAGATGGTGGTGGCTGAGGGTGGCCTCATGATGGTAGTGGTGCCTCACAATTACCATGCACCGGTGGTGGCGCCGGCGATCCCACAGCTGGGCGACATGACCACGCCAATTGTGGTAGAAGACTACATCCCACAGCTGCCTCCACTACCTCCACCGCCTTGCCGCTCTTGGCGCATCAGGCTGAGGAAGAAGAAGGAGAAGAACAATGAGAACTGAACTATGTCAGGTATGTCAGATCTCCAAAATGATATATATATATATATATATATATATATATATATATATATATATACTTAGTTACCTATTTATCTCTAATATGCTTAGTTTCCTATAGGTTAGCTCCAAAATTACTTATGTTAGCACAAAATGATCAAGTTTACATAATAAGCTTATAGTCTTCTTCTTATTCTTCTTCTTATCCAAAATGACATATGTTAGCTTCATTTTACCTAAGTTGGCTCTAATATGCTAACTTAGAGCTTATATGCTTAGTTTCCTATAGGTTAGCTCCAAAATTACTTATGTTAGCACAAAAGGATCATGTTTACATAATAAGCTTATAGTCTTCTTCTTATTCTTCTCCTTACCCAAAATGACATAGGTTAGCTTCATTTTACCTAAGTTGGCTCTAATATGCTAACTTAGAGCTTATATGCTTAGTTTCCTATAGGTTAGCTCCAAAATTACTTATGTTAGCACAAAATGATCAAGTTTACATAATAATCTTATAGTCTTCTTCTTATTCTTCTTCTTATCCAAAATGACATAGGTTAGCTTCATTTTACTTAAGTTGGCTCTAATATGCTAACTTAGAGCTTATATGCTTAGTTTCCTATAGGTTAGCTCCAAAATTACTTATGTTAGCACAAAATGATGAAGTTTACATAATAAGCTTATAGTCTTCTTCTTATTCTTCTTATTCTTCTTCTTCTTCTTCTTCTTCTTCTTCTCTTCTTCTTCTTCTTCTTCTAACTTCTTGTTTATCATTTTGTAGATTTGATTTAATTCACAGAAGCTTTCATGGATGGAGTGCTTCTTTTCCATTTGTGTTTTTATTTTGTATCAATGTGAAACTTTTGTGAATTGATGGATAACGGTGTTGAATGAACATTGTGAAACTTTTGTAATATGTAACGATGGAACTATGTGTTGGGTATGTATGTATATATGATGAAACTTGTGTGTTGGATATGATCTGGTGGACGCAGGTAACATCATTACATATGGCCCCCTGTATGTAAGCTAAGCAGATCTGTGTTGTATGTTATCTCTAATATATTTTAACCTATGAAAATATCAGAAATGAAAAAAATGCCTAATATTCATACTACTGGCGCACCACACAAGACACTAATGGTGCACTGTTATAATCACACTAATGGCGCATCACCCAACAGTGCGCCATTAGTATGCCGAAGCACATGGTTAAATATGGCCCCCTGGGAGGCATACTAATGGCGCATGGTGTTCTATACTAATGGCGCACTGCTCGGTGCGCCATTAGTATGCCAGATACTAATGGCGCAACGGTGGTGCGCCATTAGTAAGAAATACTAGTGGCGTGATACTAATGGCACACCAGCAGTGCGCCATTAGTGGGCAAAACTGGTGCGCCATTACTAGCCCTTTTCCTAGTAGTGTGAGTCCTCTGTCTGTATGAAGCCTTTGGACCGTATGAGGCCTGTGGTCTGGGGTTTGTCTTCTTCACCTGTGGTGTCATGATGACATTCACAGGAAGATTCTCCAAACACCTTTTCGGCACCCAGATCTTCTTCATAGGCGTTCCATTCCTGCAGTTAGTACCAATATACTTGGCAAACACTTCACCATTCTGATTCTTAAACAGTTTGTAGTGTGCATCAAAGGAATCATCAATAACAATGGGGTTAGCACAAATGAAGCCAGATAGAGAGGATGGATCTGCTGAAGGTTCCTTTGCAGCAACCCATGTGGTTTTGGGGTACTGCTCAGGTTTCCAGTAAGAGCCATTAGCATTCATTAGCCTTATGAACCCAACACCCTCTTTCCTAGGGTTTCGGTTCAGGATCTGCCTTTTGAGGACATCACATAGTGTCTGATGCCCTTTGAGACTTTTGCACATCCCTGTTTCAAGCAGTGTCTTCAACCTAGCATTCTCATCAGTAATAGCAGTGGTGTCCTCAACAGAGGGGTTAGTTTCCACATCAACAATTGAAGATATTGCAACAGTAGCAGCAGTAGAACATTCAGCAACAGAAGTAGCGTTATCACGCTCAATACATTTAAGACATGGTGGTTCAAATCCTTCCTGAGCTGAACTGATCTGTTTGGCGCGAAGTGACTCGTTTTCTTTTTCAAGATCTTCATGAGCCGCTCTCAATTTCTCAAGATCTTGCTTCCTTTGAAGATAATCATAGGGAAGCCTTTCATGAGCTGTTGAGAGCGTTTCATGACGACTTTCAAGTTCCTCACACTTAACGTGAAGATTTTTTATGTCTTCAATTAAGGACTAAGATCGAGTCCTTTCAGCGTCTAACAGATCATCGCTTTTGTCTAATAGTTTTTGAATGTGTTCCATGGTTTTCTGTTGTTCAGTTGAAATTTTAGCAAGTGTTTTGTAGCTGGGTTTGGAAACACAATCAGAGTTATCATCACTAGATGTTTGATAGTGAGTAGTGCGCGTGTTTACCTTGGCACCACGTGCCATGAAGCAGTAGGAAGGAGCGGAGTAGTCCTTGTCATTTGCATCGGTGTCGGTGATGAAGTCATTTTCTTCAGTGTTGAAGATGGACTTGGCAACGTATGCTGTAGCCAGACTTGCAATGCCAGAATCGGACTCCTCCCCAGACTCCACCTCCTCCTCCTCAGATGCGGACTCATCCTCAGAGTCCATTTCCTTGCCAACAAACGCACGTGCCTTGCCAGATGAGCTCTTATTGTGTGATGAAGACTTGGAGGAAGACTTGGAAGAATATTTTGAGTATTTCTTCTTCTTCTTGTCGTCAGAGTCATACTCCTTGCTCTTCTTCTTCTTGTTGTTCTCATTGTCCCACTGTGGACACTCAGAGATGTAGTGGCAAGGTTTCTTGCACTTGTGACATGTTCTCTTCTTGTAGTCATGAGCAAAAGCTTCATCATTCCTTGAGCTTGATCCTGAAGACTTTCGGAAGCCTTTCTTCTTGGTGAATTTTTGGAACTTCTTCACAAGCATAGCAAGCTCCCTTCCAATGTCTTCAGGATCATGAAAACTGTTGTCAGACTCTTCTTCAGATGAGGAGACAGCCTTTGCCTTCAAGGCATGAGTTCGCCCATAGTTGGGACCGTAGATGTCTCTTTTCTCAGAAAGCTGAAACTCGTGTGTGTTGAGCCTTTCAAGTATGTCAGACGGATCGAGTGTCTTGAAATCAGGACGTTCTTGAACCATCAGGGCTAGGGTGTCAAACGAACTGTCAATTGATCTCAGGAGTGTCTTGACGACTTCATGCTTTGTGATCTCAGTAGCGCCGAGGGCTTGAAGCTCATTTGTGATGTCAGTGAGTCGATCGAACATGAGCTGGACATTCTCATTGTCATTTCTCTTGAAGCGGTTGAAGAGGTTGCGAAGGACACTGATTCTCTGATCTCTCTGGGTTGAGACGCCTTCGTTGACCTTGGATAGCCAGTCCCAGACTAGCTTAGATGTTTCCAAAGCACTCACGCGGCCATACTGTCCTTTGGTCAGATGACCACAGATGATATTCTTGGCAGTAGAGTCCAGTTGAACGAACTTATTGACATCAGCAGCAATGACACCTTCTCCAGCCGTGGGAACGCCGTTCTTGACGACATACCATAGGTCAACATCAATGGCTTCAAGATTCATGCACATCTTATTCTTCCAGTAGGGATATTCAGTTCCATCGAAGACGGGGCACGCAGCGGAGACTTTAATTATCCCTGCAGTTGACATAGCTAAAACTCCAGGTGGTTAAACCGAATCACATAGAACAAGGGAGTACCTTGCTCTGATACCAATTGAAAGTGCTAGTGATCGACTAG
>NC_041382.1:548608221-548639026 GCF_002162155.2 Triticum dicoccoides
TCTTCAAAACATGTGAGTTTCGAAGACAAACGATAGAAATAAACCTATTATCATGTAGCGGAAGGTAGACTACGCTAGGCAAACCATAGTCATGTATTCAATGAAGTGAAAGAACAATGAAAAATAGCAGCTAGGCAGTAAGGATCTGGTAGGAAGATGTTAAGAAGCCAATCAGTACATGTAATCACTTAGTGAAGTCAAATGGTGATGCTATCGTACAATGACTTCACAAGAACCAACAGTAAGGGAAGGGAAGGACGAAACCAGTGGCTCGTTGAAGACAATGATTTGTTGGACCAGTTCCAGTTGCTGTGACAACTGTACGTCTGGTTAGGGAGGCTGAGATTCAACTCAGAAGACCTCGTCTTCACCTTATTCCCCTTGAGCTAAGGACACCCAGTCCTCGACCAATTACTCTGGTAAGTCTTCAAGGTAGACTTCCAAACCTTCACAGACTTCGTTCACCGGCGATCCACAATGACTCTTGGATGCTCAGAATGCGACGCCTAACCAGCTGGAGGATTCACAATCCTCAAGTGTAATAAGTCTTCAGATCACACAGACAAGAAGACTTAAGTGATGCCTAACACTCTTTCGCTCTGGGTGGTTAGGGCTTTATCCTCTCAAGGAATTCTCTCTCAAAGGCTTCGAGGTGGGTTGCTCTCAAACGACAAAAGCCGTACTTTAACTCTGAGCAGCCAACCATTTATGGTTGTAGGGGGTGGGCTATTTATAGCCACTAGGCAACCTGACCTAATTTGTCTGAAATGACCCTGGGTCACTAAGGAACTGACACGTGTTCCAACGGTCAGATTTCAAACACACACGGCAACTTTACTTGGGCTACAAGCAAAGCTGACTTGTCCAACTCTGAACAAGATTTGCTCTCATAGTCTTCACTCGAAGACATAGGATTTTGGTTAAGCATCACTATAGTCATTATGACTGGTTTTCTTGGACCCCACTTAACAGTACGGTGGTTCCTATGACTCAACAAAGAAGAAAAAGAACTACGAAAGATCTATGTCTTCCCGCTCCATAGTCTTCATGCGATGTCTTCTCTTGTCATAGTCTTCAAGGTGAATGTCTTCACTTACCACCTTTGACTTCAATGTCTTCATACATTTTTAGGGGTCATCTCTGGTAGGAAAACCGAATCAATGGGGGACTTCTACCTGTGTTATCCTGCAATTCTCACAAACACATTAGTCCCTCAACTAGGTTTGTCGTTAATACTCCAAAACCAACTAGGGGTGGCACTAGATGCACTTACAGAAGAACATGGTGCTACTTTGAAGCACAAGTGTGGAAAAAAGGATAGTAGCACTGCCCCTTCTCTTTTTTTCTCTCATTTTGTTTTTGTTTTTTTGTTTTTATATTTTTCTTTGGTGGGCTTCTTTGGCCTCTTTTTTTATTTAGGCTTCTTTGGCCTCTTTTATTTTTTTGTAAAGTCTAGAGTCTCATCCCAACTTATGGGGGAATTATAGTCTCCATCATCCTTTCCTCACTGGGGCAATGCTCTAATAATGATGATCATCACACTTTTATTTACTTACAACTCAATATTACAACTCAATGTCTAGAACAAAGTATGACTCTATATGGATGGCTCCAGCGGTGTACCGGGATGTGCAATGATCTAGCGTAGCAATGACATCAAAAAACGGACAAGCCATGAAAACATCATGCTAGCTATCTTACGATCATGCAAAGCAATATGACAATGAATGCTTAAGTCATGTATATGATGATGATGGAAGTTGCATGGCAATATATCTCGGAATGGCTATGGAAATGCCATGATAGATAGGTATGGTGGCTGTTTTGAGGAAGATGTATGGTGGGTTTAAGGTACCGGCGAAAGTTGTGCGATACTAGAGAGGCTAGCAATGGTGGAAGGGTGAGAGTGCGTATAATCCATGCACTCAACATTAGTCATAAAGAACTCACATACTTATTGCAAAAATCTATTAGTCATCAAAACAAAGTACTACGCGCCTACTCCTAGGGGGATAGATTGGTAGGAAAAGACCATCACTCGTCCCCGACCGCCACTCATAAGGAAGACAATCAATAAATAAATCATGCTCCGACTTCGTTACATAACGGTTCACCATACGTGCATGCTACGGGAATCACATACCTCAACACAAGTATTTCTACAATCCACAACTACCCACTAGCATGACTCTAATATCACCATCTTTATATCGCAAAACTATTGCAAGGAATCAAACATATCATATTCAGTGATCTACAAGTCATATGTAGGATTTTATGACTAACCATGTGAATGACAAGTTCCTGTCATCTCTCTAAATAGATATAAGTGAAGCCAGAGAGTTTAATTTTTTCTACAAAAGATATGCCCACGCTCTAAAAAAATCTAAGTAAAGCAAAAGTGCATTCTACAAATGGTGGTTTTCTATGTAAAGACAAACATGCAATCCAAACTTCAAATGATATAAGTGAAGCACATGAAGCATTCTATAAAGCCATACTCAAAAGATATAAGTGAAGTGCAATGAGCATTCTATAAATCAATAAAGGACTACCTCATAACATCATGGTGCATAAAATAAAAAATGAAAACTAAATGCAAAAGACGCTCCAAGATTGCACATATCGCATGAACAAAACGAATCCGAAAACATACCGATACTTGTTGAAGAAAGAGGGGATTCCTTCCGGGGCATCTCCAAGCTTAGACGCTTGAGTCTCCTTGAATATTTACTTGGGGTGCCTCGGGAATCCCCAAGCTTGAGCTCTTGCCTCTCTTCCTTCTTCTCACATTGACACCTTCTCGATAATCGAACACTTCATCCACACAAAACTTCAACAGAAAACTCGGTAAGATCCGTTAGTATAATAAAGCAAATCACTACTCTAAGTACTGTTGCAAACCAATTCATATTTTGTTTTTGCATTGTTTCTACTGTAATATAACTTTTCCATGGCTTAATCCACTAATATAAATTGATAGTTCATCAAAACAAGCAAACTATGCATCAAAAACAGAATCTATCTAAAACAGAACAGTCTGTAATAATATGAACATTCACCATACTTATGATACTTGAAAATTCAACAAAAATTAGGAAGAATAAAAAATTTGTATAGGAAGACATTGCAAAAAGAATCAGAACAATTTGACGTTCCAGCTAAAAATGTAAAATCGCGCACTTCAGCCAAAGTTTCTGTCCTACACCGTACAAACTGTCAAGCAAATGTAAACATTCTAAAGGCAAACCTTGGCACATTATTTTTATCACACAAAGGAATTGTACAAGGGGATAATTATTTTTATTGAAAAGTTTCTATAATCAAGATTCACAAAGTTTCCGTGAGCATGAACAAAGTTCAAGGCTAGCTCCCACTTCAACAATGCTTGTCTCTTTCACTTTCACTTTCCTTTTTGAAAAAGTATTGGGTTCCCCTCTTTATTCTTGTTGTTTTTAAACTATATGAAAGCACTCAACAGAAATAAAGGACTCGCTAAAACTTCCAGGTTGTCTCCCTGGCAGCGCTTTCTTTAAAGCCATTAAGCTAGACATATAGTGCTCAAGTAATGGATCCACCCGGATCCCAAGGTATATCAAAGCCAATTTTAATTAACAATGATTTGTAATTTAGTGGTGAGCACAAGGTAACATATATCATGTAATGACGAAGTATAACTCTCTTCCTATGCATCGGCATGTCATAAAAGAACAATTCATGTGCACATAGTAAAGGCCAATGCATAGTATAAACAGTTTCTTGCAATTTTGTCATATTTGAAACATAGAGAGGTGGAGATATAGTTCCTCTCTCATAATAATTGCAAGTAGGAGCAGAAAGCACATGCATATTATATTCATCAAAATCATCATGTGCAACGGTAAAAGGCAACCCATCAATATAATCCTTAATAAGGGCAAACTTCTCCGATATAGTGTAGTCGGGAGAATTCAAAAAGATAATAGGACTATCATGCGTGGGTGCAATAGCAACAATTTCATGTTTAACATAAGGAACTATAGCAAGTTCATCTGCATAACCATAATTCATATTGGCATCTTGGCCACAAGCATCATCAACAAGGATATTTCAAAAGAATCCAAGGGATCCTAATAGTCATCATAGCAATCATCCTTCGGTAAGCACGAAGGGGAATTAAACAATGTATGAGTTGAAGAGTTAGTATCATTAGAAGGTGGGCACGGGTGATCAATCCACTCTTCCTCCTTTTGTTCTTCGCTCTCTTCCTCATCTTTTTCATCCAATGAGCTCACAGTTTCATCAATTTCTTCTTCCATAGACTCCTGCAAAATATTAGTCTCATCTTGGACAGCGAAGACTTTCTCAATAAGTGCATTAATTTCGGAATTGTATTCATAATTCTCATTCCAATATTTGAGGATAGCTAAATTTTCAGATCTATAAACAACATCATCAAAATCTTCAAAATCTTTACACATAGATTCAATTTCATAAGCACCCATAAAAGTAACAAATTCTTCTATTTGTTCCACATCATAGTAATCATATATACCATTAGCATAAGAAGCTAAGGTTTTATTATCATTGAATTTGCATGAAAAGGGAAGGTGTGGAGCCTTCATCCTAGAGCAACAAGTATAATTATAACTCACGCATAATTTCCAAGCATACCACTTCAATATATGAATTTGATCCCATAATAGTTTCCCTTTTGTGTCAAGCGATAATCCCTAAAGTATTCACGTTGATCCAACGTTACTCCCATTACATAATTAAATAGGGTTTTCTCAGGATTACTAAAGTAGTACATAATATCTTTCACATAACCAGCATTGAGGGTTTTAGGAGCTTCCCCATCTCCCTGTGCAGAAAGTACACCTATTTTTTTGGTATTTCGTGTTCCATATCCATAACTTAGTGATAAAGCAAACAAGCACACACGAGAATATTCACCCCACGCTATGACTCCCCGGCGGCGCCAGAAAAAGGTCTTGATAACCCACAAGTATAGGGGATCGCAAAAGTTTTCGATAAGTAAGATTGTCGAACCCAATGAGGAGAAAAAGGTAGAAGAAATATTCCCTCAAGTTCTATCGACCACCGATACAACTCTACGCATGCTTGATGTTCGCTTTACCTAGACCAAGTATGAAACTAGAAGTACTATGTAGGTGTTGTTGGATAGGTTTGCAAGATAATAAAGAGTACGTAAATAAAAAGTAGGGGATGTTTAGATAAATACACAACTAAGTTAGGTTTAGTAGAGAGTTTGTTGTTACGAGAAAGTTATTTGTCCCTAGGCAATAGATAACTAGACCGGTAATCATTATTACAATTTTATTTGAGGGAGAGGCATAAGCTAACATACTTTCTCTACTTGGATCATATGCACTTATGATTGGAACTCCAGAAAGCATCCACAACTACTAAAGATTCATTAAGGTAAAACCCAACCATAGCATAAAGCATCAAGTCCCCTTTATCCCATACGCAATAACCCCCTTACTCGGGTTTGTGTTTCAGTCACTCACGCAACCCACTATAAGCGAATCATGAACGTATTGCAACACCATACAACGGGGATCCCTCACGCTTGCGCAACACGGAGAGCACCATAGGAAAGCTCTAATAATAAAACATGCAACTCAAACCAATCTTGATCATCAAATAGCCATTAGGACAAAACGAATCTACTCAAACATCATAGGATAGCCATACATCATAGGGAAATAATATATAGTGTTGAGCACCATGTTTAAGTAGAGATTACTGCGGGTAAGAGAGAGGTTACACCGCTTCATAGAGGGGGGAAGAGTTGGTGGTGAAGGCGGTGAAGTTGTTGGTGAAGATGACGGTGATGATGATGGCCCCCCGGTGGCACTCCGGCGCCACCAGAAGCAAGGGGGAGAGGGCCCCCCTTCTTCTTCTTCTTCTTCTTCTTCCTTGACCTCCTCCTTAGATGGGAGAAGGGTTTCCCCTCTGGTCCTTGGCCTCCATGGCGTGGGAGGGGTGAGAGCCCCTCCGAGATTGGATCTGTCTCTCTGTCTCTCTCTGTTTCTGCATTCCCACATTCTTCCCTTTCACCGTTTCTTATATTCCCGGAGATCCGTAACTCCGATTGGGCTGAAATTTTGACACGATCTCTATACGGAAATTAGCTTTCTTGCGGCGAAAGAAGGACATCAACTGCCTTATGGGGTGGCCACGTAGGTCAGGGGCGTGCCTGCCTCCCCAAGGCACACCCCCTACCTCATGGGCCCCTCAAGCATCATCTCGCGTGGATTCTTCTTCCCAAAAATCATATATATTCCAAAAAAAATCTCTGTCAGTTTTTATCCTGTTTGGACTCCGTTTGATATGGATATTCTGCGAAACAAAAAACATGCAAAAAACAAGAACTGGCACTGGGCACTGGATCAATATGCTAGTCCAAAAAATAGTATAAAAAGTTGCCAAAAGTATATGAAAGTTCAATAATATTGGCATGGAACAATCAAAAATTATAGATACGACGGAGACGTATCACCGCCTTGCTCGCTGCTTCACAGGGCGCACATTGGGGCACACCCTTCAGTGGTGCTGAATCACCGCCCTGGGGACCCCCACCAGCTGACTGGGTTCCCATGCGAATATGTCCTTGTTCGCGCGCAAGAATTTCACCAATGCTTCCTCTTGGCTGGGGTTGAGGCCAACACCTATGGTGAAGGTGTCTCCTGAGGAGCCGTCCTCGTTGACCGACACTTGCTTGGTCTCTGCCTTGTCTTGGGTGAACAACTGCTTCATCTTGGTTGACGCGGCCTCCTTGGCCTCGGGGGCACCGGTGCCGACGGCTGCGACGCCGCAGCGGTCCTGAAGGCAAGTTTGAGCGCCGTCACGGCCTCCATGGTGTCCCCCTTGATGGTGAGGACACCTTTTCTTCCAGGCATTTTCATGAGGTTGTAGGCTGGATGAGTCGCTGCCATGAACTGGGCCAGAGCTGGGTACCCAAAGATGGCGTTGTATGGGAGGCCGATGCGGGTGATGTCGAGGTCAACTAGCTCGGTGCGGTAGTTGTCTCGCGTGCCGAAGGTGACGGGAAGGCGGATCTGCCCCAGGGAGCGGGCAGGGCCGCCACCAACTCCTGAGAAAGGCTTGCTGAGGTTGAGTCGCTCGAGCAGCACGTGAAGAAGGCTGAAGGACTCCATGGAGAGAAAGTTGAGGCCAGCACCGCCGCCGATGAGGGTCTTCGTGACAGCCACGTTGCAGATGGTGGGCGTGCAGAGCATCGGAAGCATGCCCGAGCCAGTGGTGGTGACGGGGTGGTCTTCTGAGTTGAAGGTGAGGTCGGCCTCACGCACGACCCAGCCCCGCGGAGCCCCCAAGCGTGTGGAAGCGGCACCAATCTGGAGGAGGAATGGCTTGATGTGGCGCTCTGAAGGCGGCGCCTGTGAGCCGCCTAGCAGGGCCGCGACCGCGTGGTGCGCCAGTGCCACGCAGCGCGCAGTGAAGAGGTCATGGAGCTCCTCCCAAGACGCCACCATGGATCCGGGAAGGTTGAGCAGCCAGGCACGCGGCTCGCTGGCAAGGGCCATGGGAAGCCAGTTGGCCATGACCTTGTCATCACCCCCGGCTTCCAAGACGGCCTCCTCGTACGCCAGCAGGAAAGCTGACGGGTCCGCCACGCCGTCGTAGCGTGGCGGCATCTCCGACTTGAACTTGGGCGGCCACTGCACCCGCCGCAGGGCGGGGCCCAGGGGTCGGAACCCCTTGGCCCTGTCGCAACGCTGACCGTCGGAGTCGGCGGCAGGGCGCCTGCCATCTGGGCGAAGCGCGGTAGCGATGGAGCGCAGATTGACGGAGGAGAAGCTATGGCGCAGCCCTACTTGGCGTGTCAAATGTTGGATCACGGGTTCCTGTAAAACCCTTGAGGTTCGAACACTAGGGTGCGCGCGAAGGTTTTCTCCCTATCGATCCACGCCCTAGCTCTCTAAGATCTCGCAGACAAACTCGATGAACTCACAAGAGAAAGACACAAGATTTATACTGGTTCGGGCCTCCGTTGTGGTGTAGTACCCTACTCAAGTGTGGTGGTGGTGGATTGCCTCTTGGGATGATGATGAACAGTACAAGGGGAAGAACAAGCTCCTGAGGTTGAGGTGCTCTTGTGCTTTCTTTTCGTTGTTCTCTACTGTGGTGGCTAGTTATACTTATATAGGCCCTAGTCCTCTCCCCAAATATCGAGCGGGAAGGGAGCCAAGAACGGCCAGTTTGAAAGGGGACAACTAGTACAGCTTATCCTGACAAAAGTAGTCTTCGCCTGCCAAAGGCGCTGGTGGTGACGCCGTCCTGGGCTCCATGGTGACCTCCGTCTTGTTGTCCTTCCGGTCTTGGTCTCGTTGCACCAATATTGAAACCTTTGCTTGATGCCTCGGTACTCCGCGCCTGCGCTTGCCCCCTTGGCACCAAAGAGGAAGCGAGGACACTGCGCGTGCTGGCGCCCTCCTGGTCTCGATCGTCGTGGCTCATGTCACGAGGACCTCGCAAGGTTTGCCTTGCCTTGATCTCTGCGCCCCTCTCGAGCCTGCGTGGCAAGGCCGCTCCTAAGGAGGTCTTGCATCGTCCGCCTCGCGAGGCTTGGCCCCTCACGAGGGTCTTGAATGCCTTGTCGATGAAGATGGGTCATACAGACCTGCCAGCCTAGCCACGCCATGGGCCGTAGGCAGGCAAGTCTGGGGACCCCCATTCCCAGAACACCGACAAGCAGAGCAACAACGCGAGTGAGAGCTAAAGCAGCAGTAGCTCCTACTGATGTGGACATCGCCGTCGATGGAGCGACGTCATGGAGGAAGTGGCCGGCAACACCGCCGTGGATGGAGTCACACCATGTTGGCTCGGGACCGAGGGCCGGCAGCACCGTGAAATCGAATCAAGAAGAAAATGTGGTGATTAGTGTACAACCTCTTTGGTTGCGCCGATTAGGCCTCAACTTCATCCGACGAAATGGTGATGATGCTGCTCTTTCGGTGGTGTGGATGAAGACGACGGTGTGGGAATGGAGGTGTCGCGAAAGACGAGTGGAACGTCGGGGCAGCTCCTTCGAGGTGGAGGACGGGGTGGCTGAACCGGCGGGACGACGAGATCGACAACGGATCCTCATCCGGTACGGTGGATCAGGGAAGTCGAGGTGTTGATGTGGACGACATCGTCAGGGAAGAGGCTCTGACTAGGTGGCGGACGGAGGAGGGTGTGGGGCTTCGCGGGTTTTCACGGCCTCGGTGTACAAATGGTGGGCGGATGGGATGGGAGTGAGGAACCATGGCTTAGGGACGCGCTTGTCCGAAATGTGGGGTAAGTTATGGAAGGACCCCCACCAATTTGAGCTAGGCGGTTCTTTCGGTTCAGGAGTATCACAGGCATTTTGCGTCTCGATATTTCGCAGGAGGCGGGAGTTTTCGCGCGCGTTGTAATTTTGGGACTGCAAGGCGCGGGTTGAGATGGAGGGAGTTTTCGGAGCACAACAAGACAAAGATATATCTTCAATATTTTGGGGTAACAAGGTGCGGGTTGAAGAGGCGGGAGTTTCCCAGCACGATAGAAAGAGATGCTAGCTTGAAATTTCGGCATAACAAGGCGCGGCCTAAAATTTTGGGAGAACATGCTTAATGTGAACCAAAAAAAGACAATTTGCACCGCATCACTAGAGAGAGCCATGTCCCATTTTACTATATTACTAGAAATGCATTCAAATACAACAAAAAACTAAAAAAAATCGGCACAACAAACATAACATGTACAGTACCAAAACAATTTGCACTTCCCTCGATAATAAAAAACAATGTGTGTTGTCTAGCATATGGACTAAATTTGAGTACATTTTCCCTGTTTGAATGGGATTGTACTCGGGTTAGTTATACGACCATCTAAATATTATCTTCACAACACATGACATGAATATAGGAGAAGTAAATTCCTATATAAATACGAACTACATGTACATACGATCTCAAATTCAAATATATGTATCCATTTTATGTTGAATTCAAATCATAGTACATGTATGATCTAGCTAGATGTTCGGAATCTAAAGCATGTATGATACTACGTACAATCTGTTTAACACACACAACACACACACACACAAACACCATTTAGACTAGTAAGGTACGCGTGCACTGCACGCATGAGATTTAGCAACCAAATTATGAATAAATACAACATTATAGCATGTAAGCTTTGAGTCATGTATGCAGGATGTAGATGTTTCTTTGATTCTTATAGTTCACTTCATTCAAAATCATCTAGTTTTTATAAGAAAGCTAATCTATTTTAAGATTCATGGAATTGTGCATTATAAAACATAAAACAAATAATGGCAAATCATGTAGAAAAACACTTGGGCAATTATGATATGGAGGATTCTAGAACAAAGAAGAAGTGCTTGTGTTTTGAGGTTTGTGCATTATGCTTAAGTTCAACCATGGAGTCTTCTAGATTGTACATGTGGCAAACTCTGGTGGAATCTAGATGATATCGAATGGCCAGTAGTGCTCAAATTTGCCATATTTGCATCATCAGATTGGCTTCATCCAACGACCATCTTTCAAAGTTAAAGTTATCTGCACCCTATATAAAAAATATAAAATATAATATATAGGGGTATAGATATAGATATGTGATGTCAAATCCACCCATCATCTCCAGTTAGAATAGTGTGTCCATGCACGGATGCAATGTGGCCAAACGATGTCTGCCATCGGTATATCAAATTCAAATCTGTCTGACCTTGTTCAATGTGTATACAGTACAACATGCTCGTTTGCAAACCACACCACGCATATCTCAATTATATTCATGCATGCATGGGTTTCAAACATCATGATCTCTTATTCAAATATTTGAATTCAACTTTACATTAATTATGACCTCACCTAGTCTTTTACACCCACATAGTCGTCTTCTCTTTATAATTGTACCACTAACTTTCTCTCATGCATGCATGCACACACACTACCAGTCGGCATTATCCATCGCACACATGCAATATTTTTCTTCAGGTTGGTCTCCCATGCATGCACACACACCCCCTCTCCATCATATTGGGCATTCTTTATCTCTCACGTGCATGCACAACAATCGATGTTCCTCTATGTGTGTGTATATATAGCTAGGTCATTCCCAGTTTTCCACACAAACACATCAATCTATATATCTAGTGAGGTATCACCCTCTTTCCCACGTCCACATCGATCAATCTATACCTCTCTATATAGGATTACATAGCTAATACACCCACATTAATTATATATCCAACGCCCCCCTCTCATCATCCATGCCTTCTGCTTCATCTCTCAGACGCGCGCACAGTTTGCGAAGACAGGGGGCTGCAAGGGCTCTCCCCCCTAACATCACTATATATCGAGGCTAATACGAATGTGATCATTAGGCAATTGTTGGTAAAATGGTTTAAGTTGATGAATTGGCCCTCCTCATAAAGGATTAGCAATGCTTGGCCCCCTAGCTCATTTATTTTTCATGGCGCCGCCACTGCGTGCAACAACGCACGTTCTCGGCCCCTTTCTTTAAATATCGATCTCGCACTTGTGCACTCCTTCATAGTTTTCCTCTACTTGGCCCCTCGCACCATCTTCCAGTCCCCACCGCATTTTGCCACATGTATAAACTAGTAGACTCCATGGTTGAACTTAATCATAAGGGATCCCTAATCATAATGCACAAACCTCAAAACACAAGTGCTTCTCCTTTGTTCTAGAATCTTCCATATCATAACTGCCTAAACTTTTTTTCTAGTTCAATTGCCATTATTTCTTTTTTACTTTATGCTTTACAACACACAATTCCATGAATCACAAAATAGATTAAGGGCTTCTTTGATTCAAAGGATTCTCAAAGGAATTTTGGAGGATTCTAATCCTTAGGAATTTTTCCTATCTTGGTTGTTTGATTCATAGGATTGTAAACCATAGGAATTTTACCATAGGATTCATTTGCACTATATTTCATAGGAAACATCCCATCCACTCAAACCTCTTTGAAAGAATCCTGCGTTTTTTCTATGCACAGTCAAACACTCATACAATCCTGTAGGATACAAGACGACATTCCACTCTAATCCCATGTTTTTCCTATTCCCGCGTTTTGGAAATCCAAGAAATCAAAGAGGCCCTAGCTTTTTTTAATAAAAACTAACTGATTTTGAATGAGATGAACTGTAAGAATTAAATGAACATCTACATCAATCATATATGACTCAGAGCTTACTTGCTATAGTGTGGTATTTATTCATAATTTGGTTGCCAAATCTGATGCGTGCAATGCACGTGTACCTTACTAGTACTTCGAGTATGTGCAAAACACGTAAATTAGAATTCCAATGGCACGCTACATAGTGTCTCTCTTACCGTTCATGAAGCCACGTGGAACATGTGGAGGCGTTGTCGCTACCTCATTGTGTGGATTGATCACAGTGACATGCTGCTAGTTCCAGAAGAATGTACTCGTCCTCTCTGAGGCACAGTGGCGGTACATGCATGAAGTGAAGATGTGCACGCACGCCACGCACGCACTCATTCCCTCGCACGCACACGCGGGTACATGAGGGGATGCATTTTTGTACGAAGATCCACCCCATGTGATAGTTTTACGCATGTAAAGTCCTTCACTTCATTAATGGTTAATTAATACAGCGCATGCAAATTGAGTGGACGTGAGGGAGGAAGAAAGACATTACTACTCCACTGCATGCATGCGAGTAGTTAAAATCATGGTTTGCTACTTCCATTGCTCTCCTTCGTATTTTGTGCCAATTTTTGACCATATTTTTAAGCAACATAATATTTATGCATGTCATAAAAAGTGGCACAAAAAAGGGGGGCCAATAAACCAGGACGCAGGCAGCATGATCAATTTTCACCAGGGCTACCGTTGCTCGCCTTTGTATTTAAATATGGACGGAGTAGAGTAGTACTATCTTTATCTTAGCCTCGTAGGGCTCTCCCAGCGCCTAGGCTTGCCTCCCCGCCTCGCCCACCGGATCCCGCCATGGAGGATCCCTTAGATCCCAGGATCCCGCGGGCTGCCCTCTCACTGTGGCCCGCACACTGCCGCCTTTGAGCGAAACCAACATGTGTTTTAGAGGGGATCCATTGCTCAGGAATCATAGATCGGTGGCGCCGGAGGACATGCCAGGGCTGCGTTTTAGGCGGTGGGAAGCAAGGGAAAATCGGATTGAGGAAGCGTCGCATCGATTGGAGAGAAGTTCCAAGGAGTTGCACCTGGCACAGCACAAGGTGGAGGCGCAAGTCGATCTCAGCGGAAGATGGTGAGGGATGTCAGCATCTGGCAGCGCCACGTTGATTTCGAGCTAGAGCTAATGACAGAGATCATATTCACGGAGTCGACTGCGGAGGAAAGAACGCGCATGCCTATGCGATGGCATGAGCAGCCGGTGCAACTGCTCAAATGGGCGGTAGTAGAAGCCAAATCCCGGGACCAGTTGCGGGTGCGCCGCTAGGCATGCGTCGTAGGTGAGGTGAGCTGCCCTCCTTCCCGGCAGTGATGTAGTGACCTAGTCGGTTGCTGCTGCAATGAGTTTGCAATGCCATGTCGGTTTGCAACCTTGACATCACTCCATCTCTACGTATTGTATTCCTGTGAAAATACTTGGTCATTTGGAAAAAGATGGTAATTGATTTATCACTAGTTTTAGAATGCTTAGTCGTGGCAATCAACTGAAGCCACAACTAGAAGTCTCCATCACGTAATACTTTACGGTCGGTCGCACCAACAGACGGTCGGTTGGACCCGCGTCTCACCGAAGGGACACGCTTCGGCTTGGTCTAACATGTACGGCCAGTTACATCATTGACTTGTGCGACCGCATTCGAGCAGTGTAGTAGTCCCTCTATCTCAGTTTACAAGTCTTGCACGTGTACCTAGGTCGTTAATTTGACGAACTTAATAAGAGGCATACACTACAAAAAATATATCATTACAAACTTCAAATATTCTATTTTTAATGATATATTTTTTATGTTAAACAATTTATTTTATATAAGTTACATTGACGACCTAGATACACGTGCAAGCCTTGTAAACTGAGATGGAGGGAGTACATGAAATTTATGTTCCACTAAACTCATCGTGAGCTGTTTCAGGCCTCGAAACCAAAACCATCAATTAATCTTTACATTGTTCCCATCACATTACAAAGTACTAGTGCTACAATTAATTGCAAACCTGCTCACACCTACTAGTACGTACCAAACCTGAACTTGTTCCCACTATGCAGGTTTTAGTACTAGTGCTAGTACTTAGGTTATAAAAAGGGGAACTACCTAACCGAAAATTACTCTAGCCTCCTCCACATAAGTCCTTTTTCTTTGTCCGTCCTTGCCATGTTCTGTGTGCAGAGCTCTAGGTCGAGAACTACTCGTAACAAGGGAGTGGCAACCAAGGCTGCGAAAAAAGAGAGGGCTCGCCGCCTTGCAGAGACCTCGAAAGATCTCTCATGGGCACGCGGTGGCTCCCAGGAGCTCCCTAGCCACGGAGGCGAGCATGCCGGCATGCCCGGTCAGCTCAATAAGCCCCTCAATAAGCAGAAGGAGTTCATCCATGGCTTGGTGGAGCTGCTGAAGGAGAGCCTCGTCGACATGACCGCTGAGCTCAATGAGCAGGGGGAGTTGACCACCAGCTTGATGATGCTGCTGAAGAAGAGCATTTCCTCAGAGAAAAGGGGACCGGTTAAATCCTGCAACTTCAGGAGGACACGGCGAAGCTCTTCCATGAGCTCGACCTGCTAAAGGAGGAGAACACCGGCTGGAAGAAGCTGCATGCGAATAGTAGTTCCTCGATGAAGATGCTGCAGGCCCTCGTCATGGAACAGAAGGAGGAGCTGGTGAGACGTCTCCAATGTATCTATAATTTTTGATTGTTCCATGCTATATTAAATTCTATTTTGGACATTATTGGGATTTATTATACGCTTTTATATTATTTTTGGGACTAACCTATTAACCGGAGGCCCAGCGCAGAATTGCTGTTTTTTGCCTATTTTAGAGTTTCGCAGAAAAAGAATATTAAACAGAGTCCAAACGGAATGAAACCTTCGGGAACGTGATTTTCGGAACGGACATGATCCAGAGGACTTGGACCCTACGTCAAGCAATCAACAAGGAAGGCATGAGGTAGGGGGGCGCGCCTACCCCCCAGGCGCGCCCTCCACCCTTGTGGACCCCCTGTTGCTCCACCGCCGTACTCCTTCCTCCTATATATACCTATGTACCCCCAAGCTACCAGATACGGAGCCAAAACCCTAATTCCACCACCGTAACTTTCTGTATCCACGAGATCCCATCTTGGGGCCTTTTCCGAAACTCCGTCGGAGGGGGCATCGATCACGGAGGGCCTGTACATCAACACTATAGCCCCTCTTATGAAGTGTGAGTAGTTTACTTCAGACCTAAGAGTTCATAGTTATTAGCTAGATGGCTTCTTCTCTCTTTTTGGATCTCAATACAAAGTTCTCCCCATCTCTTGTGGAGATCTATTTGATGTAATCTTCTTTTGCGGTGTGTTTGTTGAGACCGATGAATTGTGGGTTTATGATCAAGTTTATCTATGAACAATATTTGAATCTTCTCTGAATTCTTTTATGTATGATTGGTTATCTTTGCAAGTCTCTTCGAATTATCAGTTTGGTTTGGCCTACTAGACTGATCTTTCTTACAATGGGAGAAGTGCTTAGCTTTGGGTTCAATCTTGCGGTGTCCTTTCCCAGTGACAGTAGGGGCAGCAAGGCACGTATTGTATTGTTTCCATCGAGGATAACAAGATGGGGTTTATATCATATTGCATGAGTTTATCCCCCTACATCATGTCATCTTGCTTAAAGCGTTACTCTGTTCTTATGAACTTAATACTCTAGATGCATGCTGCATAGCGGTCGATGTGTGGAGTAATAGTAGTAGATGCAGGTAGGAGCCGGTCTACTTGTCTCGGACGTGATGCCTATATACATTATGATACCTAGATATTCTCATACCTATGCTCAATTTTGGCAATTGCTCAACAGTAATTTTTTTACCCACCGTGAATACTTATGCTCTTGAGAGAAGCCACTGGTGAAACCTATGGCCCCCGGGTCTATCTTCCATCATATTAATCTTCCAATACTTAGTTATTTCCTTTGCCATTTATTTTACTTTGCATATTTTATTTCTCTTGATCATAAAAATACCAAAAATATTATCCTATCATATCTATCAGATCTCACTCTCGTAAGTGACCGTGTAGGGATTGACAACCCCTTATTGCGTTGGTTGCAAGGATTTATTTGTTTGTGTAGGTGCGAGGGACTCATGCGCGGCCTCCTACTGGATTGATACCTTGGTTCTCAAAAACTAAGGGAAATACTTACGCTACTTTGCTGCATCACCCTTTCCTCTTCAAGGGAAAACCAACGCAGTGCTCAAGAGGTAGCAGTTGGGAAAGCTCCGCATCGAGCACCCGACTGCTATCAAGGTACATAATGCGGCCGTGGAACAGATGATGAAATCTCGTGTTGAGAAATCCTGCATCATGCACAGAATGAAGAAGATGACGGAGGAGACGCGCAAGGATATGGAGGTTGTGGAGGCGATGAAGAAGTAGTTACGACTCCGCGGCCAGCAACCCTTATTGTAGTAGAGAGCAGCGCCCCAGACTTGTGTGTGCGTCTTCCTTCTTTTTTGGGGTGATAATCTTCCTTCTTCTTTTTCTCCTGTGTTTCTTCTTTTGTTTTGGGTGTTTCCCCGCACGAGTCACGTTCTCTGCGAGGCATGAATAGAACAATGCTAACAATGAGATGGCTAGCAAATTAGATCATTTTTATCACCATATGGCACTGCGCTGCCGTGTTTCGTGCTCCTCCGTCATACTCTAGTGGAAAACTTGAGTATACCGCACGGTTCTTTTCTCATTCTCAGGTCGTCGGCACATTTATACGAGTAGTCAAATCACAAGGCCCCACCTTCCAGCAGTAATGAGCTATCAAATCACAAAGGCCCTCGCCTCTCTTGAAACTGACCAAGCTAGACTGCCCCGCCCTCTAGCCTTTTAAAAAATGTACACTTTTGTACAGTATTAGTATTGATGGATTGCGCCATGGAGCAAAACTAACAAGATGAAATTAAAGAAAAAAGTTGGTACATATAGAGAGCGCTCGTCGCCAAATTATGCATATAGTACTATTAAAAAAGCTAGTACGTGCTTAAATGGGGTGCTAACTTCTATTAAAGAAATTGGCATAACTATTTAATTCTTGGGTTCTTATTATTTATGCCACTAGTTGTGTATCACTACTCAGTTTTTCCATTAGAAGTTATAACTACTCAAAAATGACATCGATCCGTGAGATGCCTGCTCAAAATGCAATTAGATATCTCAAAAATGCCATCGTTAAGTTAGATGTTTCCTAAAAAGTTCCATTAGACATTGTTATTTTCACGTCAAACCCGTTGACCCTGTTGTGTGACAAAAATAAGCCGATTCTCACAATGATAAGTGTGGCCCCGCTTGTCAGGAGTAACCAAGCGAATAATTTTACAGGAAAATAAGAACGCTATTGGGATCAAGTAGGCCCCACACTTTATTTTACTGTAGTGAGATAGAGGGAGAGCTGGCATGTTGGTACATCGGTATTTATGTCGTTATAACATGGCAAAAGAGATTTCAGTCACAATAATGGTGTCTAGCACAACACACCCCTCAAATAAAACTAAGCACCCTGAAATTCTTTGACAAAACTAGGCACCCTGAAATTCTTTGACAACTAAACTGCTGGCTATATGATGTTGGCCATATATACTATATGTATATAATGTGAAGAAACGAGTGGTAGTACTATACCAACTAAAAGGTGAACTGTAAGAAATACTAGTATGTACATACCGAAGAGTTAAAGTAACAAGAAGAAACATAACATAGTTCTACTGGGAGCTCAGCACAACACACCCCTCAAATAAAACTAAGCACACCTGAAATTAAACTAAGCAACTAATCCGGTAGACACTGCATTAGAACCACCATGAGCAACGACACTGCCACCTTACTCGAACTCCTTGTCCACGTCCTCAACTTCGTCCTTGTCCCTCTACCTCTTGGCCGATACTTATTTGCTTCAACTGCACACTTGGCTCTTGCTCTTCATCCAACCCTTGTAGATATTGAAACAAAGGTAGCCATCCCTTGCAGCATAGTGGATGTGGTCTATATCTAGTACATTCCACTGCCATGCACGATGAAACTTGGGTGGAGGTTTTTGCAGTTTACTGTACAAAGGATGAACCATGGCTCTTGCCAGGGTCATCATTGAAGGCTGATCACAGGAGGGCACCGACCCTTTCTTCTGGAGGTCGAAGGGGTTACCTACAACGAGGCCTATCCTATCCAGGACTGTTCTGTCGTTCGTAAAGTCTACAGTAACGAATTTGACTAGGACGCCCTTGAGGAAGTTCTTAAATTCCTCACACTCAACGTTGGCAAGGCATATGTGGTAGACCACACATAAGTCATGCATGCAAACCTAGATCACGATGAGCTGCATCTTCTCTTCCTCCTTTAGATACTTCTATTTGTCTAGGGTTGTGGTGTACTCAACATCTAGCCCAGCGACCCACTCATCATTTGAGTTTTCGAACATGCGTCTGAAGTGAGCAAGGCATCCTTTCACCGTTGCGGAAGAACGGGTGTAGATGAAGTCGAACTCATCGCCGGTGATGGTTCTAACCTTGTACTCACCGCTGATCATGGAGATTTGGGATGCCATGGATTTGGGAGGAGGGTTAAGATTAGTGGAATTGTCGTATTGTGAAAGGAAGGGATGACTAGGAGCGAACTGCCGTAATGTTAAAGGACGTCCGGGGATGAGTAGGAGCGAACTGCCAGCGGTTTTTTGATTGTAAAAATGCTGAGTGGGGCGTTCCTGGTGGATAAATGGCTTGCCTGGTGGATAAATGGATTCATGCACAGTACTATGGGGGGCCAATTAGATGTCATGTATACTCGACGCCCAATTAAATGGCTTTCGATGTCATGTCAAGCGTCGGTAAAATTACAGGTGATACGAAGCTTTCCATTCTCCCATGATACGGGCTTCCGAGAGCCCTTGGATCTGAGATCGAACGGTTGCATGGCATGATTCTAGACCTATGGGCGAATATCCTATGCTGGAGGGTTATTCTGCAAATTTTCAGCAACTTAGCATGCGACTGTTCGATCTCAGATCCAAGGGCTGCCATCAGCCCATATCATGGTTGTCGGAGTAGTGGGCCACGGGTACGCTAACCGAGGCCCATAACCTTTCAAGACATCGAGGCTGACTGCGCCCCTCAAGGCAACAAACGGAGAGCCGACTTCAGGAGGGCGGCTGGAGGAACAGCCGACAGCCCATATGCGTCCGAGTCCTAGAGAAGAGATCAAGACTGGCCGACTCCGACTAGCGGCTTGCAGAGAAGCCGGCCACCGGGAGTCGGCCCGCGACATCAGCAAAGCTCATGCCCTCATTAGGGGGGATGGGACGAGACGGGGAGTGGCTACAGTAACCACGACCCCATGACCAAGCCTGCATCATTAGAGGCACGGCTACAGTAATCAGCAGCCGGCAAGACCCACCAACGGCGGTTGCGGCCTGTCGGCTCTATACCAGACCAGTCAGCTAGGCCCACCAATCGGTGGGCCCCAGCAGTCGGTCGAGGGGCCCGTAGGCGAAGAGACTAACAGCTGGGCCCTATGTCCATACAGTTTACCATTGTACTCCTGGGAGGTAGGCTTATATAAACCCCGCAGGACACCGATGCAAAGGGTCCCGATTCATAAGAACTAGACCAGACCTTCTCCTGCCCACAGATACAGCTTGAGGAGCACCTTTGTACTCACTTTGCCTTAGTGATCATGCGGAGACCCCGCAGAGTAGGACTAGGGGTGTTATCTCCTAGGAGAGCCCCATACCTGGGTAAAGAACACCGGCGTTCGTGTCTACGCCTCATCCCGTTTCCAGGCACCGGCAACGTTCTACTCGCCACCACCATGATAAGCCATCCATTGGCATATGTCGCACCCAACCGCCGACATTTGGCGCCCACCGTGGGGCCTGGTGCACTGTTGTCCGGAGACCTGTTGTGGACGGGAACCCTTTTTCTCCCTGGCAAGTGCAGCCAGCCCGGCACGCCAGACGGAGTCTGCTCCGACGCGCTGCATGGCGCTGAAATTGCCTGCGCGGCCAGTTGCCTCGCCTATCTTGTCGGCAAGATCTGCCTCTCCGATGAGCCTGCATCTGACGCAGGCACGAGCAGCCTAGAGAGCCTCCTTGCGGGCCTCCTCGATCAACTCCACGTCGCCAGCGAGCCAGCTGGGGACTTGGAGTCAGTAGGCTCCACCTATCCGATGCTGGTCGACTCCGACACCGCGTCGCTTGACACGTTCCCCACCAACGTGGTGGTCTATGACGAACCGCTTCCTCGCACGGAGAGCGGTGGAAGCACCATCACGGAAGTGCTTGTCATTGATCATGATGAGCACTCTAGCTGGGGTGATTATGACCCGCTCAACGCGGCGCTAGAAGACCTGGTGGCGCCCATTCCCGAAGACGCCGACACCGAGACGTTGGAGGCACGCCACCTTTAGCTAGTCGAAAGCGCTAAAAAGCTGGCCAGCATGAGACGCCTGTCAAAAGCCTACCAGCGCGAGATGGACCGTGCTGTGGGCGGCACGCCGACTGCGGCTGGGCCTAGCAGCCTTGGCACGGTCCAGCAGCGCGGCGCGGCTATTGCCGATCTGTTTGGGGCGAATTGCCCCGTCTACGCCACACCTGTGGAGAACATTCGTGCCGCCCAGGAGGCGGCGGACGAGCTGGACAAGTTCGAGGGCGAGGAACGTCGCTTGATGATGGAGCGCGTCCATCGACTCCTTGACGCGGCTGCAGAGCAGAACGAGGCTGGCTACCACACTAATGCGCCGCGCTGACAGAATGACAACCTGCTTCCGCGCCGAGACCAAGGCGCGGAGTCTCGGACGCCAACTGGTGGCGTCCACGGAAGAAAGTACATGTAGCCGGCTGCCAGCCGCAGTCGGACTCGCATCACCATAGAGCGTGACCGAGACAGCCGCCCAAGAACAGTGGAACGACGGGACGAATGTCTGCCTCCTCCCCCTCGGAGGGAAAGGCGAGTCTCCCCGCCGCCTGTTGATCACCCGACGCTCGGCGACCGCCTTGGCCGCTGAGAGGGAGTCGGAGAGAATGACGCTCGCCACCGGATCGACTGTCTCCATCGATCCCTGGCGCTTGAAGAAGAAGATGAGTTGGGTCCGTCGTGTTTCGGCCCACACATCCGAGACGAGCCGTTCCCCAAAGGGTTCACGCTCCCCAGAGATACACCCAAATACGCCGGTTCCGTGAAGCCGGAAGACTGGCTGGTCGACTACTCCACGGCCGTCAGCATAGCAAACGGCAACAAGCGTGTTGCCGTGAAGTATGTTCCGCTCATGCTCCAGGGCACGGCCCGGACTTGGCTAAATAGCTTAAGGCCCCGCAGCATCAACAGCTGGGTCTACTTCACTGATGCCTTCGTCCGCAACTTCACCAACACGTACAAGCGGCCTCCCAAGCCTCGCCAACTCTCCTTATGTGTACAGGGCCCCAGCGAGTCAACCCACGACTACCTCACGCGCTGGGCCGAGCTTCGCAACTCCTGCGAAGGCGTGCACGAGGTGCAGGCCATTGAATACTTCACCGCCGGATGCTGAGAGGGCACCCTCCTCAAGCACAAGCTTCTCTATGACGAGCCGGAACCCTCGACGAGCTGTTGATCATAGTGGACAAGTACGCCGCGGCCGACTCCTCCATGAAGACGGAGATCCAAGGCAGCGCGACCGGCAAGGTGGCTCCTCATGCTCCTCGAACTCCGGCCGGAGACACCAGTCGGCGTCAACAGCAGAGCGACCACAAGCGCAAAGCCCCACCACCGACTTCCGCCAGTGCAGGCAGTGCGAGCTTAAGACGACCCGCTCGCCCTCCTGCGGCGCCGGTGAAATTTCTCCCCTCCGCGTGAGGCAGACCCTCACGAGGTCCTCGCCGGGCAACCGATGCATCTTGCGGAGGAAGTCGATGTGGTCCTCGTGGACCTCCGAACCATCCCAGGTACCGGAGTGTGCCTTCGGGGGCATGACGGCGGAGGAAGAGCTCATCGTGAGCGGACCGCCATGACGTTTGACGAGGCTCGAGGTGCTGAGAGAGAGAGAGAGAGAAGAATGAGAGGAAGCAGTGGGGAGGCGGCACATGCATGCTCCGCCGTTTCCCCTCCTCCCTCTACTTATAGCCCAGTGGATTGCGAAGCCGAGGGGGCGGTTGTGGGATTAACTGCGCCCACTACCCCACGCCCCCGACGTCTATCGCGCAAAATTACTGCCCGCGATAATTCCGTGAGAACCTCAACAGTCCCCCACGGCCGCAGCAGATCCGCTCATGTGCCGAGGCGCGGTAGTGGCGGGCCCCCGCCTGCAGGCATGTCCCATCTCGCGGATGGGTAGGCAGGCTGGCCCGACCACTAGTTGCCGCGTGGCGGGCACGAAGTGGGTGGCAGCCAGGAAGCTTAGATTGTACGCCACTGAGTTCCCGCCAGGGGATTTGAAAGTATTTTTCAGACGAATCAAAGTTAGGCGACTCCGACTCCTACCAGTCGGCCCGGCAGAGTCAAGCGGAGTCTCCACCTCAAGTACTCGGAGAATGAAGCTAATGAGGCTCCTCGGCTAGATGACCACGGCGCCTCATTAGCTTCGGGGACTAATGTCGGAGTAATGGGCCACGGGTAGGCTAACCCGAGGCCCATAACCTTTCAAGACATCAGGGCTGACTGCGCCCCTCAAGGCAACAGACGGAGAACTGGCTTCAGGAGGGCGGCTGGAGGAACAGCTGGCAGCCCATACGCGTCCAAGTCCTAGAGAAGAGATCAAGACCGGCCGACTCTGATTGGTGGCTTCCAGAGAAGCTGGCCACCGGGAGTCGGCCCGCGGCATCAGCAAAGCCCATGTCCTCATCAGGGGGGATGGGACAGGGAGTGGCAACAGTGAAGCCCACTCCCTCCCCTTTCCTAGGAGATGGCCGGGGCACAGTGCACCGTACGAGCAGAGATCTCCGTCTGGCACAGCACTGTTGCCATGCCGTCCCTGACGTCAGCAACAGTGGGCGGAGTCCTGTACCCATGATGGCCTGATAGTACGATCCACGGAAGACGGGCCCTACTAGTCAGTGAGTGTTCGGAAGACGGCAAGGGCGCCACCAGTCGGACCAGTAGGGAGACGGCCCGCGGAAGTCGGCCTGCCCCTCCCCTGGGTCCCACGCGCCATTAACCAGACGAGACGGGGAGTGGCTACAGTAATCGCCTGCCAGGCGGCAGGCCTGTAGCCACGACCCCATGACCAAGCCTGCATCATTAGAGGCACGGCTACAGTAATCAGCAGCCGGCAGCACCCGCCAGCGGCGGGTGCGGTCTGTCGGCTCCGTACCAGACCAGTCAGCTAGGACCACCAACCGGTGGGCCCCAGCAGTCGGCCGAGGGGCCCGCAGGTGAAGAGACTGATGGCTGGGCCCTATGTCCATACAGTTTACCATTGTACCCTTGGGAGGTAGGCTTATATAAACCCCCCAGGACACCCATGCAAAGGGTCCCGATTCATTAGAACTAGACCAGACGTTAGAAAAAAGAGAGAGCCAGCCCTGCCTTCTCCTGCCCACAGATACAGCTCGAGGAGCACCTTTGTACTCACTTTGCCTTAGTGATCATGCGGAGACCCCGTAGAGCAGGACTAGGGGTGTTATCTCCTAGGAGAGCCCCGAACCTGGCTAAAGAACGCCGGTGTTCGTGTCTACGCCTCATCCCGTTTCCAGGCACCGGCGACGTTCTACTCGCCCCCACCATGATAAGCCATCCATTGGCATATGTCGCACCCAACCCCCGACAATGGTCCCGCCTACCATGACCGTCGCCTCGCTTGCGTGGTCTCACCCTTGGAGATTTAACACAGTGCATTAGGCTATCTGATGTTGGCATGTCATACATAGTCATCACTTCGTCACTCATACAACAAGGTTAGGTATATGGTTGGCTATAAGAGTACTTTTTTTACTTCTATCTATCTCTTTCTTTGTAGTATTTATTGCATTTGCCAAGGAGTGACCTCTTCCAATGAAATATTGCTTAGATCAGGTGCTAAGGGCATTAAATGGCTTAGCAACTCAAGTCCCCAATGCATAGGTGCTTAGTTTTTTGTTGCTAAGCTTTCTTCATTTAATTAGCTATAGACTCAAAATTGTCTTTTCACCTAGGTACACACGCTTAGCACCGTTTCCTCCCGGGGTCACCAAACTAGTCTCTCTCTTCTTAATTAACTTGCCACATCATACTTTATGCCTATGTGGCAGGCTTAGCACCTGTACAAGCAAGTACAATAGTGTGCTATTAGCCCGCTTACATGGCATTTTTGCATATGTGGAGGAAAGAGGCAAGGAAAAAGTGGAGGAGTTGGCTCTCATGCAAGAGCCAGCCTCTACATGGTGGAGCATTGGGAGAGGCACCTCTATACCATGGAGGAGGTCAGGAATCGGGAGACTCATGCCGGTCATAGCGCCGCGGTTAAAATGATAATGGCAAGTCAAATCTCAGGGCCACACCTATGCAGCTGTAACTCGCTGTCAAATCACAAAACCCTACATTTGCATCAGCCTACTCCCTCATCTTCTCATGTCTTTGTCAAACCGACTAGGCGGAACTGCCCCGCCTACCGCGTGGGAAAAGCCCCGCCCTCGACTTTTAAACAATACAGTATACTAATTTTATATCCATGGATTGCGCCATGGATCAAAGCCTCAAGAAAATGGCAGTACACATGTACGAAGTATACAGCATGCCCGTTCGCGTTCGCGTTGCACAACAGACGGTCGGTCTGGCATGCCGCTCTCCGAATGGAATGCGCCTCATTGCGTTTGCACATACATGTGGGACCGCAATTGAGAACCGACCATAGGCACACTCCCCAGACCCGCAAGTCGGGTGAGTTAATAGAAGAGAGAGACGAGCGATAGTACTAGAGAAGTGTTGTATAGACGTTGGTGCCTGGACGATCCCTGCATGACACGGAAGATTAGTTCGTCCATGCATGTGACCAGACTCCAGCAGACACGCCTGGATTGGCTATCATCTACATATCGTGCAGGCTGTGTTGTACAGGTCTGTAGTTCTGATGAGAAATCTAAAAAAAGGTTTCTTGTCATCTCGCAATATTAGGTGACATCTGCTTCGGATCACTGGAAGGGTTAAACAGCGACAATTGTTTTCCTCCAAGGCATTGGTCATTGGGGGCACATGCACGAAGACTACTCGGCTGCCATCTAGGTCCACTACTTGGGAAAGGGCTATAGATAGGATTGATACTAATGGCACACCATGGAAGCAGTGCGCCACTACTATATACTAATGGCGCACCGGTTGGTGATGCGCCATTAGTGTGGAAGACACTAATGGCACACCAGAAATAGGGTGCGCCACTAGTATTAATTTTTTTCCATTTTTCCATACAAACTAATGGCGCATCAGGTCGTAGTGCGCCATTACTAATTCTAACTAGTAATGGCGCACCAGGCAGACAGTGCGCCATTACTATAAAAAAAATTATTCTTTTTTTGCAAAACTACTAATGGTGCACCGTTTCATAGTGCGCCATTACTAGTTTAAACTAGTAATGGCGCACTATTACCTGGTGCGCCATTAGTATTTTTTTTACTTTTTTGAAAATACTAATGGCGCACCACCTACAGGTGCGCCATTAGTAACCAGGGTTACTAATGGCGCATTTGGTGGTGGTGCGCCATTAGTAACCTGGGACCCCAACAAGATATTTTGGACAGCCCCACACCTACCCACTCACATTCCCCACTTCATTCCCTCCACCTCCTTCTCCAAGCTTTCGGCTGCCTCCTCCTCCTCACCTCATTTCCACCATAGATTCATCAAAATTAAGTGGTGAAATTACCTTTTTTGATAGGTAATTAAGGGGAAAGCTATCTTCATGATGTAGATCTACTTTTTTTCTCCCTAGCTCGCTCCAACAACGTGCACATGCACTTTTTGTGGCCTAGCTAGATCTATGTATGTTTGTGGTGTTGCATGTGTTTGTGGTGTTGCATATATGTTTGTGTTTGAAGGTAGCGGTATTTAAAATGCGATAGTTGCCAATATTTTGCAGGAATTTTTTGATTCATTTCCATTTCGGCAAGAATTTTGGCACTATGCATTCTTTTTGGTCCTATTTTTAGGGAAGGTCATGCCAAATTTTTTCTTGGTTCTAAAATATCGTTTTGCTCTACCCCGCAGGCAACCATGGTCCACACGATGACTGAAGGCATTGTGAATAGGTTTTTGAGCTCCGCGAAGGCCGAGATGCTTCAAAAGAACGAGACGGAGATAAGATGTCCGTGTCAAAGATGCAAGCTGAAGAGCCTTATTGCGGACCTGGATTCCGGGTAGGTGCGGGACCACCTTCTCTTGCGTGGTTTCATGCACGGCTATTGGTGGCAAGGTGATGAAGATGACTATGAAGTCGTCCATGGGGGGCGGGCAAGAAATGAGGAAGGGCAACAAGACAAGTACCACCGCGGCGAGGGCGGGCGAGAAGACGAAGAATCTCCAGGACATGATCACGACGGTGATGCTGTACAGAGTCATCATGTAGAAGATGTCGTACATGATGATGAGGAAGATCAAGACGAAGGGCATGATCATGAAGATGAAGATGCCGGAGCAGACGACGATGGAGGCTGGGTGCAGGACCCTCATATTCAAGAGCTGCTTCTCAAGCAGACAGATAACGCAAGAGCTGCCGCCCGAGAGAAAGCCAAGCTGGATCAACTGGAGATAGACGCGGTTACTCCATTGTATGAAGGATGCAGGCCCGAGGATACCCGCCTGAAAGTAACGCTCATGGCTCTGGAGATGAAGGTAAAACACAAAATGACCAACACATGCTTCGACGAGAACATGTAATTCTGGCACGAACGTCTTCCCAAGGGGAACAAGTGCCCGACCAGTTTCGAGGAGGCGAAGAAAATCGTGTGTCCTTTGGATTTACCGCACGTGAAATACCATGTGTGCATGAACAATTGTATCATTTATCGGGACGAGCACGCAGAGTCTACCATATGTCCGGTGTGCGGAATCACTCGATACAAGAAGAGGAAGAAAGCTCCTCGAAAATCGGTGTGGTACTTTCTGATCACTTCTCGTTTGTAGCAGTATTTTGCGGACCCTAAGGTAGCAAAGCTCCTGCGTTGGCACGCGGATAGGGAGGAGAAGAAGCGGGAAGATGACAGAATTGATCCGGAGATAAATAATAAAGACAAGATGCTGAGTCACCCTAAGGATGCGAGCTAGTGGCAAGCGTTGAACTTCGAATACCCAGAATTTGGGAAGGATCCAAGGAACATTGTGCTGGGCGCGAGCACCGATGGAGTCAATCCGTTTGGCAGCCAGAGAAGCACACATAGCACCTGGCATGTGTTTGTGTGGATGTACAACCTCCCCCCCAGGTTGTGCATGAAGAGGAAGTACATTCACATGAGTATGCTAATTGAAGGGCCGAAACAACCAGGGAACGACATCAATCTGTATCCGGGGCTGCTGAAGGAGGAGCTAGACACGCTGTGGAAAATGCCAGCCAATACGTGGGACACCGCAGAGAAAGAATATTTCCCTATGAGAGCCGCACTGCTCACGACGGTGCACGACTATCTCGGTTACGGATATCTCGCGGGGCAGATAGTCCACTGATTTTCTGGATGCGTAAGGTGCATGGATAACACAACATATCGGCAGCTAGATAGAGATCCCGGGTCTTTGAAAACCGTGTTCATGGGACATCGAAGGTGGCTTCGCGACGATGACCCGTGGAGGAAACGCAAGGATCTGTTCGATGGTGAAACCGAACCCCGACTACGCCCGCGTATGAGGAGCGGCGAGGAAATAGACGAGCTGTTGAAAAATTGGAAAGATTGCCCACTGCCGGGAAAGAAGCAAAAGGCGCCAGAGCCGAGAAAGAAGTGAAAGGCGCCAGAGCCGCTGCTATAGGTATGGAAAACGAGGTCTATTTTCTGGGACTTGCCGTACTGGAAGATCCACCGTGTGCCTCACAACCTTGATGTCATGCATATCACGAAGAACGTGTGCGAGAGTCTGCTTGGTACCCTGCTCAACATGCCAGAGAGGACCAAAGATGGGCCGAAAGCAAGGGCAGACTTGAAATCAATGGGCATCAGGCAGGAGCTTCACGCTAATGATGATGATGATGATGATGATGAGGCGAAGAAGGACATAGAAACTCGTCGCAAAGGCAAAAAGGCCAAGAAGACCGGAAGTGACTACCCTCCCGCGTGCTTCACTCTAAGTCAGGAGGAGATCGAGCAGTTTTTCACGTGCCTTGTAGGAGTAAAACTTCCTTACGGTTACGCGGGGAAGATAAGCAGATACGTAGACCCACCGAAGAAGAAGTTCAGCGGGATGAAGTCTCATGACTGTCACATGCTGATGACGCAGATATTTCCAGTTGCAATCCGTGGGATCATGGACGCGCACGTCCGTGAAACGCTATTTGGCCTATGCAACTTTTTCAACGTCATCTCTCGGAAGTCGATTGGCGTGAGGCAACTCAGAAGGCTACATGAAGAGATCGTGGTGATACTATGCGAGCTTGAGATGTACTTCCCGCCCGCATTCTTCGACATTATGGTGCATCTGCTGGTCCATATCATGGAGGATATCATCCAACTCAGGCCGACGTTCCTGCACAGCATGATGCCGTTCAAAAGGATGAATGGTGTCATCAAAGGATACGTTCGCAACATGCACGTCCAGAGGGAAGTATAGCCAGGGGCTTTCTGACCGAAGAGTGCATCTCCTACTACACGAATTATCTAGGCATCGAGAACCCCATTGGTCTGCCTGTCAACAGGCACTTCGGCAGGCTCGCTGGATGGGGTCACCGTGGGGGTCGCCGCAAAATGCATGTCGACTCGCCGACTTTGAAAGAGCAAACCTAGTCGCGCTACAACACATAGATGTGGTCGATCCTTGGGTTGTAGAGCACAAAACCTTTATTGAGAAGACATACAATGACCGAGGCCAACAGAGGATGGACGGAGATATACTCAAAGAGCACAACTCATGTTTCACGCGTTGGTTCAAGCAGAAGCTTCTGTCGTACCCTTTACATGAGGATTCTTCCGCGGAAGAACAACTCATATTCGCCTTGTCACAGGGTGCCGAGCACAACCTGATGACCTATGAGGCGTACGATATCAATGGCTACACATTCTACACCGAGAACAAGGACATGAAGAGCGATGGTTATCAGAACTCCGGGGTAACGATGGAATCCTACACCGGTAATGACAAGGACAGATACTACGGAAGGATCGAGGAGATCTGGGAGCTGAGCTACGCTGGAGAGAAGGTCCCGATGTTCCGTGTCAGATGGGCCAAGAGCGTCCTAAAAGAAGACTTGTATTTCACCACCATGGTTATACCCGAAGTCAAATCCAAGACCGTGGGCACAAACGTCACCGCGAAAAATGAGCCATGGGTACTGGCTTCCCAAGTGGACCAATGCTTCTTCATTTCCGACCCGTCAAAGCCCAGTCGTGTTGTCGTGAGGAGAGGCAAAAGGAAGATCATCGGAATGGATGGAGTATCCAATGAGCAAGACTTCGACAAGTACGGCGACCCGAAGATCGAGCATGACGACGACGATGAAGTAGCAGCACACACCACAAGAAGAAGCTGGACCACCCTACCTAAAGGACGTCCGTTCCAGAGAAGAACTCCATTTACGAAAAAGAAGGGCAAGAAGATTGTGAACAGATAGCTAGCTAAGATCGATTGTATTTAAATCGTATTCTTCATTTCTCGATTGTATTTCATGGGCACTTTTTGATATCATGAATATTTTTAAATTTCATGGGCACTTTTTGAATTCATGAGGACACTTGATCTCGATCTCCATCTCGATCTTGATTCCCCCCTCCATCTCGATCTCGATCCCCCTCCATTTCGATCCCACCCGCACCCTCCCCCGGTAGCTCCACCGCCGCCGATGACCCACCGCAACCCTCCCCCGCTCCACCGCCACCGACGAGCACCCGGCCCCCCGCACCCTCCCCCGTTCCACCGCCGCCGATGATGATATTTTCAAGTAACAAATATGAACATATTTTTAAAAAAATTATTACTGTTTTTATAAAAAAAATATTACTACTATGATTTAAACATGTTTGAACATATTTAAACACAAATAAATATCAAACCGCATTTAAAATGCATAAAAAAATATTGGGGAGCCTGGGAATCAAACCCAAGACCTCCTGGTGTGTGTGTTGCGTGTTGACCAGTCGGGCTAGTGGGGGGCTTCTGTTGTAGATAGGGTTAGGTTGTAGATAGGGCTAGTGGGCTAGATTAAAACAAAATTCTAATGGCGCACTGAGGGGTGGTGCGCCATTAGAATAGTCGTACTTATGGCGCACGAGGGGATGGTGCGCCATTAGAACCCTCCCCCACTCCACCTACTGCCCTCGCACTGTGTCCTCCCTCCCTCCCTCGCCAGATTCCCCTCGATCGACCACCGCCATCCGCCGCCGCCGCAGCCGCCCACGCGCCCCCACCATCCGCCTCCGTCCGCCGCTGCCGCCCACGCGCCCCCGCCGCCTCCCTCTCCCCTTCCTCCCCCTCGAGCACCGCCTCCCCCCGAGCCC
>NC_041382.1:548639168-548662082 GCF_002162155.2 Triticum dicoccoides
ACCCTAGGGTTCCGGCTCCAAGGTGGGTGGCAAGGTCGACACGCCGCCTCCTCCTCGACGCGCCGCCTCCTCCTCGATGCGCCTCCTCCTCGACGCGCCGCCTCCTCCTCGATGCGCCGCCGCCCACCGCCTCCTCGACGCCGGCGACCTCCTACAGCAGCCTGCCGTTATCCCACAGGTGATTCCTCACCTCTCCCCCTTCCCCTCCTCCCCCTAGGCTACCTCCCGCGAGTACCACAGCCCTCTTCCCCCGTGTTCTAGGGTTGGTGAATTATGCATCTCTATTAGTCTGTCTGTCGACTAGCTAGTGTACTGATTTTGGTATAATCTATCTAGCTCTCGTGGTGTTCTGGTTCTTGCTTGTTTATTCTCCTAGGCCTTGTTCGTTAGTGATCAGTAATGTAGACATTCTATGACTATTTTGCTTGTCTGTTTACAGTAATGATTGTAGCTTATTCATGCTGGCCATTTCACTGCACTACAACTGGCACTGTTTTACATTCTAGTTTGTGCTTTAGGATGCTATTCATTGCCTGTGGAGAGTCTTGTATTTAGTTCCCTGTGTACTTGTACTTCCTATATAACTTTGTTGGCTTACAAATTACAATGCTAATACATCAGTGGTATCTTCTGGTTATTGCTTTGATACAATGCTTACAATGTACTTGTTTCTTACAAAGTGAATGAAGCAGGGTATCACTTACAAGTGATGTGCTCTTGCCAACTTTATTAGAATGTAGTGTAGCATCACATCCTCGCAACTTTATCAGTATCCAGTTTAGCACCACATCAGTTGTGCTTTATTTATGTCACTGGTCTTAGTACAACATTAGTCATGTGTTGTCTTCGATGGGTCTCTTGTATGCCTCTTTTTTATATTTTGGCATATTGGCACCCAGTGAACATGTGTTGTTATATGGCAATATTATATAGTGGTGAAAGGCTCAGCTCTGTCTGACTAATGCTATGCAATGTTATAAAATGGCATCCATTTTGGGCTGAAAAAATGTTATTTCATGAGTTGACAAACTATCTGCTAATACTTCTTCATTGTGAGTAGTTCCACTTTCAGTTTATAAGAAGTATACTATGCTTATAACTAAGCCAAATGTTTACATTATTCTTATTACTGTGCATGCTGTGATGTTCTAGACAGTTAAGTATTTGCAACCTGCTGCTAAACTAGATCATGAATATGTCTACATTACTGATCACATTGAGAAAGAGATGCAAAGATCATGATAAAAGATGGGCTGGTGTAGAACTGTTCTTCATCTTTACAGTGCTGTTGTATAGAAATATGCTGAATTTTCTGCTCTGATTTTTGCTCAAAGAAATTTAACAAAAAAATGGGGTCCTGGGAGACGCCGCTGCTGCTTGAGGCCCTTGAGAGGCCCTTCGTGTCGTGATGATTTTGCAGGTACCCCGAGAGGCCCTTGAGTTTGCCGGAATGTCGATTAACTTCCGTTCCGGCAAATTTGGGTACTCCATATGTCCTATTTTCAGCAAAGGTCATGCTGAAATTTTTCGTGAATTTTAGCATGACTTTGCTAAAAATCGGACATATGAGGTACTTGCTACTAATGCATGGGCCAGGCTATCTTAGTACTTAATTAAGTAGGATCAACTGCCCCTTTATTCTTGCTGCATTAAACCATAGGTGGCAATAGAGCTAAGTGATTAGGCCCAACTTAGAAATTCTCCTTAGCATCGATAAACCCTAGATGATAAACCCAACATAGGTGGCAATAGAGCCAACTTATTAGTGCCAAGTGATTAGGCCCAACCTAGGGTGCCTCGGCATCGATAAACCCTAAATGATGAAAACTTAGCATTTAGGGTGCCTCGGCGTCGACAAACCCTAAATGATGAAACCTTGGCTTTTAGGGTGCCTCGGCGTCGATGAGAAACTAAATGATGTACGCTTAGGCTTTTAGGGTGCCTCGGCGTCGACAAACCCTAAATGATAAAAGCTTAGCTTTTAGGATGCCTCGGTGTCGACAAACCCTAAATGATGAGACCACGATCTTGTTCCTTGACAATAACCAACGCCAAACTTTTTTCCTATTTAGAGCAAAACATGGCCCACAACGATGAGGCCGGCGGTTCGGGCGGCAAGTAATTCTGGGAGCTGTCCCAGGAGTTGGAGGAAGAACCTCACTGCTATGAGGATGCCGCGGAAGACACCGATCCTGACTACACAACCCCTAGTGGCGTCGGGGATGACACCACTGATGATGGTGCCGCCGAGGATGCCACCACTGATGATGGCGGCGCACGCACAGATGGCAGCCAACCGAAGAGGCAACGGAAGGACCGGCACCCGAACATGCTCGGCACCGTCAGGGAGGAATTTACTGAAGTGAACTCCGACGGGCATCCGACGGCGCCCAAACACGTAGTCAAGGGGTACTCGATTTAGCTCGGGTGCATTCCCTGGAGCACCGCCTCGATCAACACCAAGAACCTAAGGCATAAGGACCAAGGGAATTTGCGCAGCCTCCTCTTCACGGAGCTGCACGAACGATACAAGTTCCTCGCTGAGTTCGCAAACACACTCCTCTCGGGTAATAAAGTGAACGGTGCCGCCCTCACGACGATGAGCACGGCCATGTCTACTTGGAAAAGCACAGTGAAGGCAATGATTGACAAAGGTGATAGTTATGAGAAGATCAAGGAGAAATATCCTTTGATGAGCGAAGATGACTACAAGGAGTTCAAGATCAAGTGCGAGAGCCCCGCAACCTCCGAATCAAGTAAGTGGGGGAAAGAAATGCGGCAGTTGAACATAGGGGTCCACCAACTCGGTCCCGGCGGTTACAGAGTGGCGGAGTCTGTATGGGACAAGGAGGACGCAGAGCGTGCTGAGCAAGGCCTACCGCCCCCGCTTCGAGGAATACAGTGACAAGCAGACCAGGAACTTTCTCAGGGCCCGGTACAAGGAGGACCCGGTAACAAAGGAGCTTACCACGGATCCGAAGACCAAGGAGCTTGAGCTTGTTCTGGTAAGGAATACACCCCCGCGTAATTAGCTCCATATGGTTGCATTCTAATTAATCCCCAATATTTCTAAATGGTTCATGTTCCTTCCGTAGGACAAAGAAAGCAGTAGCGCGGGGTCATCTCAGAGCTCCCCTTTCGACACCCCTTTGAATAGGGCGTTGAACGTAATGAAAAACAAGGATAAGCTCAGTAAGCCAACGTCAGCTGGTCGTGTGGCCGGCAAAGGCTTGTCCACAAAATGGTCGTCATACTATACCGCTGGTGGGCGAAAGGAGAAAAAGACCATCTCGGAAAGCCAGTCGCGCGAGGTTGAAGCACTCAAGGCACAACTGGCGCGGATTCCGGAGATGGTCCAAGAGCAAGTGCAACAACAACTGGGATCGACGCTCACCGGCATTATGCCTACCTTGATTCATGGGATAACGACGTGGATTCCGGGTGGCCAATAGGGGCCGCCCCCGATTCCCAGCTTCACGGCCAGCAACTTGCACAACGCGCAGGCGGCACCACTGGTGTCTCCGGCAGCGGCGGTATTGGTGTCTACGGCGGCGGTGCCATTGGTGTCTCTGGCAGCGGCGGTATTGGTGTCTCCGACGCCGGCATTGGAGCTTAATGCACCCGGGTGTACGTCGGCCGGCACCTCACCAGCAAGCGGCCCCTCCGTCAGTTGCACGCCCGCCATTGGCGGTGCCTCGACATTAGCCGAGCTCGACGGCATCACGGTAACTAAGCCTCTTGGTCGAGGACTTCATCTCCTTGCCTTTGACTGGGCATCCCTGACGCCCTACATGTTTTCGCAGGGCGCCGCCGACGTTCCTTCCACTCTCCTGCACTTCGTGGGCGGCGAGTTGGTCGATGTCGCCAAGGGAAGAATCGTTCAACCGGGCAACCCCGTGTTCCATGGTAATCCGATGCCACCCACAATGTATAGGGTTGAAGTGGTTCGGGTGCTGCCAGGCTGCGACGAGCTGTTACCTCTGATTTGACCCGCCGGGGCCGACGAAGAAGATGAGATGACCCTCAGCGCCTGCGTAAGCTGGCCCCTGCTTTGGTCGAAGAGCCAGATTCGTTTGGGGGCGGGGGACACCACCCCATAGACAAGACTGCCAGTCATGCTGGCGCCAAGCCATGGCAAGAATGCCGCAACGCTACCGGCCATGCCGGACATCCCTATGGCACAGGATCCGGACATGCATATGGCACAGGATCCGGACGATGACGACAACGATGATGGTACATTTACCAACGTCGATAAGTACTTTGCCGAACATGGGTACGGTGACGAGTTCTGCAGGCCTCCTTCTCAAGAACCCAAACAAGACGACCGCGATCTAGCTGGTACGGTGGAGAAACCCAATTGCAACAGGTGTTGTCTGGTGTTCAGTTCTCAGGAGACGCCTCCAGCTGCCGCCTTCACCGAGCCTCAGATAGCGGAGGTGCCAAATATTATCAGCCCCAACACGCTCAAGAAGGCGGTCTGTGAGCAGAACTCGGTCCCATTACAGCAGATTAAGAAGAAGGGCCGGAAACGGCCAACTAAAAAGGGCGCCGGTGCGAGCCAGCCGGCACCGAGTACGATCCGTGCTCAGGACGGGCCACCTTCACCTAAGGATATCTCGAGGAGGGTGCATGTGGTGGGTAGGGCGATGCTCCCGACTAATATGCTCAATGCTGCAACCGGTGCTATGCGGAGTCTGCACGACAGTGTTCTTTCTTTGGAGAAGCGGCATCTCAGAGATAATGTTGTGGCATACCCGATTTTCGTGGCCAAGGTGCCATAGGGAAAGGGCTTTGTGGATGGCGCCATCGGGGGTACGATCGTCCTGCGGTTTGATGACATCTTTGCTATGTTCAACCTTCATCCGCTGCACTACACCTTCGTTCGGCTGTTTTCGCTGAGTATGGATATGCGGATCATTAGAGACAAGACCCCGGACATCGTGATCGTCGACCCCTTCTACATGCGTGGCAAAATCTTGAGCAGCGCTGGGGACCGCCAAGTCGCGAGTTCACACCTCGAAGACGTCAGTCTGGCAAACCCAGATAAGGATAACTTCCTTGTGGCTTACTTTCCCGAGTAAATCATCCCTTAACCGCCCCGTAACATATGATTTCTTAGATTTCGATCGTTCTTTTTTTTTCTAACATTCCGTGTTCTGTGCAGTGAGACACATTGCACACTCATCCTCTTAAGCCCGAAATATTCCATGGCCACGTATTTCGACCCGAACCGTAACTCCAAGATAGACTACACAAATATCAAGAAAGTTCTTGATGATGTTCTCCCTGGCTACGCCAAATCTGGAGGCACCTTCATCAGGGCAGTTCGTAAGTACGGCAAGCATGTGTTCGCCCACAATACGACGTTCTGCTGCGTCAAGCAGCCGCCTGGCGGTCAGAAGGATGCCTCCTACGCCCTCCATCACATGCGGGCGATCGTAAGGGACCATCATCACCTTCTACTACCAAATAATCTCAAAGATTGGGCCGCGAGTGTAACGTCCTCGATGCGACTATATCTCCCACATGTCGAGGCATGACTTAGAGGCATAATCGCATTGAAGGCATATGTCGCAAGTGAGGTAATCTTCACACAACCCATGTAATATAATAAGGGAAAGAGATACATAGTTTGCTTACAATCGCCACTTCACACAATTACATGAATAAAGCATTACATCATCCAAATACACTCAAGGTCCGACTACGGAACCAAAACAAAAGAAGAACCCCAAATGCGACAAAGGTCCCCGATCGACCCCAACTGGGCTCCACTACTGCTCAACTAGAATGGAACAACACGAAGGACAAGGTCTTCAACGAGCTCCTTCTGAGCTGGGTTGCGTCATCTGCACGGACTCATCGGCACCTGCAAGATGGTTTTGGAAGTATCTGTGAGCCATAGGGACTCAACAATCTCGCACCCTCGCGATCAAGACTATTTAAGCTTATGGGTAAGGTAAAAGGTATGAGGTGGAGCTGCAGCAAGCGACTAGCATATATGGTGGCTAACAAACGCAAAAGAGAGCGAGAAGAGAAGGCAAAGCACGGTCAAGAAATCTATGATCAAGAAGTGATCCTATAGCAACCTACGTCAAGCATAACTCCAACAACCGTGTTCACTTCCCCGACTCCGCCGGAAAGAGACCATCACTGTTACACACGCTGTTGGTTCATTTTAATTAAGGTCGACTTCAGGTTTTCTACAACCGGACATTAACAAATGCCCATCTGCCCATAACCGCGGGCCCGGCTTTCGAAAGTTCAAATCCCTGCAGGGGTGTCCCAACTTAGCCCATGACAAGCTCTCACGGTCAACGAAGGAATAGACCTCCACCCGAGACGTTCCGATCAGACTCGGTATCCCGGTACAACAAGACATTTCGACAGGGTAAAACTAAACCAGCAACACCGCCCGAATGTGCCGACAAATCCCGATAGGAGCTGCACATATCTCTTTCTCAGGGCACACTCAGATTGTCCTAGGTACGGGCAAGCCAGCCCAGAATTGCCCCTGGTGGCCACCGGCAGCTGACAGGTGGACCAACACTCAGAGGAGCACTGGCCCGGGGGGGGTAAAATAATGATGACCCTTGAGTCCATGAAACCCAAGGGAAAAAGAGGCTAGGTGGCAAATGGTAAAACCAAAGTTGGGCATTGCTGGAAAAGCTTTACTTAAGGCGAACTGTCAAGGGGTTCCCATTATAGCCCAACCGCGTGAGGAACGCAAAATCCGGGAACATAACACCGATATGACGGAAACTAGGGCGGCAAGAGTGGAACAAAACACCAGGCATAAGGCCGAGCATTCCACCCTTTACCCAGTATATAGATGCATTAATTAAATAAGATATATAGTGATATCCCAACAAGTAAATAAATGTTCCAACAAGGAATGGTCTTCAATCTTCACCTGCAACTAGCAATGCTATAAGAGGGGCTAAGCAAAGCGGTAACATAGCCAATCAACGGTTTGCTAGGACATGCTGGGTTAGAGGTTGACATTGCAATTTGGGAGGATGACAAGCAAGTGGTAGGCATCGTAGCATTGGCATAGCAAAAGAGCGAGCATCTAGCATAGCAAAGATAGTAGTGATTTCGAGGGTATGATCATCTTGCCTGAGAGCCCGCAAGGAAGAAGAACGAGTCCATGAAGAAGACAAACGGACGTAGACGAACGGTTCCTCACAATCACGACGTTATCGGAACCAACCCGAAGAAGCAACACCGGAAAGAAGCAAACAATCATGGTAAACAACCACACATGACATGGCATGATGCACAATCGAGTATGATGCATGTCCGGTTTAAAGAAGCATGGCATGGCAAAGTGCACAAACAATCCTACAAATTAAGTGGAGCTCAACATGCATCGGGATGCATATTGACAAAACACCACATCAATTATTTAGTTCTCTCTCGTTTATGTACCCCAACAATATTAAATGTTATTAAACAGGGCAAGAGGGTGAAGCAAATGAAAACTACCCAACTAGTCAAGTTTAAATGAGGCCGGAAACGACGACCAACAATTCCGGAAAATCCTCATATGCATAATTTAAGGTTTGGTACTGTTCTGCCCTAAACATTATTTTAGAGTTGTTAAACATGCAAAATGAAGCCACCATATTAAACTAGGCATTTATCTACCCCATTTACATATAAAGTTTATTTAAATCGGAGCTATGGTTATTTAGTTATGAATTAAATCATTTTAGCATGGCATAGGAGCAAATTTAATCAAACATCATTTTAAACATGGATGAAAGTGACATATTATTAAACTAGACAAAATTCTAGTCATGTTTCATATATAACTTATTTTAATCCGATGCATGGTTAATTAGATATTAAATGCATGAAGTGCAAGGGTTTTCCTATAAAACTGCAATACCCTGGAAAATAGACAAAATCACAGATCTAAAAAAACTACACTGGGCCGAAACAGAGGCTAGCCCAACATGCAAAGGGTAGAGGGATTGGAGGGGAATCTGCTCACTTCGGCCCAAGGCCCAGATCTGTTGAGAGGGAGGCCGGTTTGAAGGGGAGGCAGAGGTGGGCGCTGGGCCAGCTGGAGCCTGGCGCGGCTGGGCTGGGCTTCGCGCGCGGCTGGAGGAGAGGCAGCCCAGGCGCGCGCTAGGTCTTGGCGCTGGCAGGACGAGGCGGGCGCTCCCTGGATCGAAGCAGAGGCGCTGGGGCGTGCTTGTTCCCGAGCTGAACGAGTGGGGCGCCGGCGCGGCTTGAAGCAGGAGTTCGGCGGCGAGGAAGAGATGGAGGCGCAGGGGATGGAGGGGCGCGGAGCCAGGCGCGACCACACCCTCCTCGAACAAGAACTTCTCGATGCAGGGGAAGCAGACGTCGGAGCGGCGGAGCTTGCTGCTGGCGACGCGGGATCAGGGCAAAGAGGGCCTTGGCGCAATGCGGGTGACACGGCGGCGCGAATAGGGCGACTTGGCGCTGCTGCGCTGGCGCGGCGCGCGAGGCTGAGGCCACCGGAAGGAGCAGGTCAGGCGCTGCACGAAGCACCAAGGGGCGGCCATGGCGTGGAGCTCCTGGGTCCTTGCGTTCCCTGCGAGAGAGAGAGGGAGCAAGGAGATGAGAGGGAGAGAGAGAAAGGGAAGGGAAGGGAGAAGAGGCACGGGCGCAGGGTGAGGGGCTTGCCTTAGGAGGAGCTCGTCTCCCTGACCTCAGGCGAGATCGGGAAGAGGTGAGGCCTCAGGTGCACGAGGCTGTGGGTGCGGGATGCTGTGGCTTTGGTGCATCTGGATCGAGGCAAGGTATGGTGGAGGCTGGGTTGGTTGGTGGATCGGGAGGTGCTAGTTGAATCGGAAGGAGGGGATGGATTGGATCGGCTTGGTGGTTGGTTAGGCGCTGAAAACAAGAAGAGTGGCGGCGGGGATGGATTGGATGGATGGAAGGATGGGACAGGATCCCTAATTTCTAGGGTTTCATCTGTGTATAAAAGCAGGTGGGTTAAAAAAATAGGGGCTATCCGGTCCCTTCGATCGTAATCGGACGGTCGCGAAAACTTATGTTAGGAAGCCCAATTAACAAAACGAAGACGTTTTGTAGATGTTTGGGGATGATCCGGACACAACGGTGGCGACAGTCCGGGTCGGGTCCGGGACAGCTTTTCGGACGCGCGCGCGAGGAGATCCACGGGCTGACGAGAGAGGTTAGGTAGGGTCTGACGGTGAGTAGTGGACTATGCAGAAATCCCCAGCTGAGAGAAGAGAAAAGAGAGAGGCCCGGCGACTGTTTCCGGAGACCGAAAACGTCCGACGATAGACCGGCTATATTGCCACTATAGTTATCCGTTGGGGCGTCAAACGGACTCCGAACGCGATGAAACTTGGCAGGCAGTCTACTAATAACAAAACAACACCGCACGCCAACTTTCATCCCATTCCAAGAACATTTTTCGGCCACTTACAAAATACTATTTCAGACATGCCGCGGGCGCGTGCAAGTGTGGTTGGGCTCAGAAAGGACAACGGAGAGAACTCGGAGAACCCGGATGAATGCAAGTTTTGAAAAAGATGATGATGCTATGCACATGATGACATGATGAAATGCAACACGCAAGCAAATGACAAGGCAACAACAGCGAATAACTCGAAGACACCTGGCACATCGGTCTCGGGGCGTTACAACACTCCACCTCTACGAGAGGATCTCGTCCCGAGATCAAGAATGGCACCAGAGGGAAAACGGAAGAGAAAAAAGAAGAGGTAAAACTAAGTTGCTTCTTTGACAAACGAGTGAAACCGATGAATCTTGAAAGGTTAAGCCATTTCGAGAAAATAATAGAAGTGAGATGAACGAAGTTGAAAACACTCCGTTAGAAAAGAGGGACAAGGAAGAACAAAGTTGAAAGCACTCCGGTAGGGAAGATTAATAAGGAAGAACAAATTTGGACAGCACTCCGATTGAAAAGATATGCAAAACTTGATAAGATGAGAGAACTTGAAAAGAGGGCACGATACTCCGGTTAAATGGACAAGCACGAAAAGAACATGATATTTGACAAAACGAGATGATGGATGAATATAGCAACAAAACAAAGCCTCCGGAAGAGAAGAATAGAAGTCAGATCATTACAATAGGAGAATGGAGAAGAAAAGCCAACATCTGCCACAAAAGAGCTTGACAAAGCATCTTTAGAAGAAGGGTCGAACGGAGTTGTTGGAACACCAACAACGAAAAGAGCAAGGTAGTAGTGGGCTTATGGAAAACATCTCAAAACTATGAGGTGAAATTTTGCCACTAACGGAACCGATAGATTGGATTGATATCAAACAAGGAGATGAGAAACTTAATTCACCCGGAGGATAATAGAAGAACTTGGGTCAATTATAAGCACCATAATTAACAACAATCCTTAGGGAAAGTTTTTAGGTGAAAAATAACCCAAGATAACTCCAATGACGAGATTGATGGATTTAAAATATCTCATTCTTGACAACATGTGAGTTATGAAACATGAACTCAAATTATTAAGAATGACATAATACCACCTCCAATAATACGGAAGAAAGAATTGCACTCCGGAAAGGAAGATGATGAAAGCTTGAGTTCCCCTGAACAGAATATTGATGAACACTTCGAGAAGAAATTAAATCCTTGATGAACCATCATGTAGAACCTTCATGAAGGACTCCGGTAAACAAAAGATAACGAAAAGAGAGAGAAATTGAAAACACAAGGTGAAACCTTGTAATGATTTAGATGGATCACCGTGCTAATTAAAGCTTGGAACTCCGGGAAGAAAGATGAGCACTTGAAACCCAGAATTTAATCATCGTGAATAAACTCCAGAAGAAAAGATTAACATATGGATGAAACAAGAATAAGAATTGCATTATTCTTATCCTTCACCAATTAAATTGATGACAAACAACGGATTTGGCACACTACTTATTCTCGTATCAAGGATTAAGAGAGATATATCATCAGACTTGGGAAGGTATTGAATGAACCACCGGAAGGGTTGAAACAACGAATAAATTGATATGATGAAGAAGGAAGAGAACACTTGAGCGAGCCACCGTAAGAATTGGTTATGAATGAAGTAAGGATAAAGAAACACCGGAAAGAATTAGAGAACGAATGAAAATACTTGAGGGAAATTAGATTCACGAGAACAAAAGATCACGAGCTGATTAGAGAATATACTTGGATGATGCACCGGTAAAATCGGAGAATGATAACTGAAAGCTGAGAATGAATAAACCTGAATTGATGGACTCCGGATACAAACTGAGAAGACTCTTGAATTGCTCCAGATAGGTGAAAAGAATTCCCACAATCGAAAATAATTATGAGAGGATGGCAACAAGCTAGAATCACGAATCTCAGAGAGAACGGATAGATATGGAGGAAAAGTCTTCTTCGTTCTTCAAAACCTGAGAATGACGACGAGAAACACCACCATGAATTATTGATGCACTCCGGAATGCCAAATAGAAAAGGTTGAGTCAAAGATGAAAAGAATTTGAAATATCTTGGAGAAAGGTATTTGACTGATGATAATTCATTCTTACGTCAAACTTTGATAAGAAATTTGAGGATATCTCCGGGAAAATAAGAAGAGTCAGGTAAGATCCAGGGAAAAGACCTGTGGGTTAGGGCCCACTCAAAAGAACACCGTTGAAATGATTTAAAAGAGAGGTTGCACCAGTTGAATTAAATGACTTGAATGAGATAACAACCTGGAAAGATGTTGAACGAATGCAGAGTGGAAAACACGAATCTTCGAGATATCTTGAGCACTCCGGAAGAATTGAATAGCGAGAAATGAATCATTATGAGGTGCACCGGTATGAGAAGACATTAGAAATGAGGAAAAGATATGATCAACACCCAAAATCTTGAATTGGTTCCACCGGAGAAGAAAATCAGTGACGAGAGACGAACTTGAAGCTCCGTTAGAATCTTCATGAGAATCACCGGATAAAATATTGACGGAAAAGGATGGAGAGACTTCAAAAGAGTAAGAGGATACTTGATTAAGATATATGAGTCCTTGAAGAAACAAGGGTGGGAGGGCGGGAAAACAAATGCAACTTGAGATGGATGAAACGAACACCGTAGAGAAAGCTGAGATTGAAACTTGCGGATGTTGCAATGATCGGATCCACTTGAATAGAAATACGCCGGTTGAAAAGAAATTGAAATGACAAACTCGATGATCGAGAAGGATTAGTATTCACATAGGAATATGAGAACACCACTTAGGGAAGGTATGGAATCAACATTTGACTTTGAAGCAACTCGAATACCACAACTCAAAACAAAACAAAGGGTTGGCTTGCAGAATAAGCCAGAACAAACATATGATAGAGATTTTGTCCGAAGTTTTCGTGGTGGGGCCTACACGGGCTCGATCGTCTAGCACCATCATGTACAAGGCAGTGCACATGACATACGAAGCGTCCCCGAGTCGGCATAGCCAAGGACTCTTTAAGACACAACGAGACCACTGTAAAACCGACAGTGAATAGGCGGACCACTAGACGTCGAACCCCAATTTCATATCATACATCTGTCAGAAAGATAACCTAAGATCTACTTGAATTCCCACCTATGAAACTCCCGAAATTTTCCGGTTATGCAATCAGGTGTTTGGGATACAGGGGAAGCATAATATCTCACCCAAATCTAGCAAATCCTACATCCAGCTGTATCCATCCTTCAACACATAACCAAGAAACCTTCGGAAATCATCTACCTCAACCTTCGAAAAGCATCCATTATACAAGTTATGGCGATTCTCCCGAACTCCCGCCCCAGTACTGGGTGGCGTCAAGGTTATCTCACCAACGAACTGCATAAAAGAGATTTTCGATGTCGGCGTACTAAATTCAGGTATTCCAGAACTGCAACGATAAAATTATGACGACAACACCTCAGAGCTCAACTCCCCGGGACACTTCCACTAAACCCCTGACAGGAGGCACCAAGACAATGTTCTCATCATAAAACCATCGGAACGATTCCAAGATACCCGCGTGATCCTAAATTTTTTTTTGTGAAATTTGAGAAGAGAAGAGTCAAAACTCTACGTCAGGATGCCTTACTAGAGCGATGAGGAGACTGGGAAGTAAAAAGAATTCCTAAGCTCTCCGATATATAATTCCTAAATGACTCAAAACATTTTTCTAGACAAAACTCGGCCTCTAAAAACGATCAAGCAATGGGGCTCCTAAGGTCGGGGAAGGCTCTGATACCAACTTGTAACGTTCTCGATGCGATTATATCTCCCACGTGTCGAGGCACGACTTAGAGGCATAATCGCATTGAAGGCATATGTCGCAAGTGAGGTAATCTTCACACAACCCATGTAATATAATAAGGGAAAGAGATACATAGTTGGCTTACAATCGCCACTTCACACAATTACATGAATAAAGCGTTACATCATCCAAATACACTCAAGGTCCAACTACGGAACCAAAATAAAAGAAGAACCCCAAATGCGACAAAGGTCCCCGATCGACCCCAACTGGGCTCCACTACTGATCAACTAGAACAGAACAACACGAATGACAAGGTCTTCAACGAGCTCCTTCTGAGCTGGGTTGCGTCATCTGCACGGACTCATTGGCACCTGCAAGCTGGTTTTGGAAGTATCTGTGAGCCACAGGGACTCAACAATCTCGCACCCTCGCGATCAAGACTATTTAAGCTTATGGGTAAGGTAAAAGGTATGAGGTGGAGCTGCAGCAAGCGACTAGCATATATGGTGGCTAACAAACGCAAAAGAGAGCGAGAAGAGAAGGCAAAGCACGGTCGAGAAATCTATGATCAAGAAGTGATCCTATAGCAACCTACGTCAAGCATAACTCCAACAATCGTATTCACTTCCCGGACTCCGCCGGAAAGAGACCATCACGGTTACACACGCTATTGATTCATTTTAATTAAGGTCGACTTCAGGTTTTCTACAATCGGACATTAACAAATTCCCATCTGCCCATAACCGCGGGCATGGCTTTCGAAAGTTCAAATCCTTGCAGGGGTGTCCCAACTTAGCCCATGACAAGCTCTCACGGTCAACGAAGGAATAGACCTCCACCCGAGACGTTCCGATCAGACTCGATATCCCGGTACAACAAGACATTTCGACAGGGTAAAACTAAACCAGCAACACCGCCCGAATGTGCCGACAAATCCCGATAGGAGCTGCACATATCTCTTTCTCAGGGCACACTCAGATTGTCCTAGGTACGAGCAAGCTAGCCCAGAGTTTCCCCTGGTGGCCACCGGCAGCTGACAGGTGGACCAACACTCAGAGGAGCACTGGCCTGGGGGGGTAAAATAATGATGACCCTTGAGTCCGCGAAACCCAAGGGAAAAAGAGGCTAGGTGGCAAATGGTAAAACCAAAGTTGGGCATTGCTGGAAAAGCTTTACTTAAGGCGAACTGTCAAGGGGTTCCCATTATAGCCCAACCGCGTGAGGAACGCAAAATCCGGGAACATAACACCGATATGACGGAAACTAGGGCGGCAAGAGTGGAACAAAACACCAGGCATAAGGCCGAGCCTTCCACCCTTTACCCAGTATATAGATGCATTAATTAAATAAGATATATAGTGATATCCCAACAAGTAAATAAATGTTCCAACAAGGAATGGTCTTCAATCTTCACCTGCAACTAGCAATGCTATAAGAGGGGCTGAGCAAAGCGGTAACATAGCCAATCAACGGTTTGCTAGGACATGGTGGGTTAGAGGTTGACATGGCAATTTGGGAGGCTGACAAGCAAGTGGTAGGCATCGTAGCATTGGCATAGCAAAAGAGCGAGCATCTAGCATAGCAAAGATAGTAGTGATTTCGAGGGTATGATCATCTTGCCTGAGATCCCGCAAGGAAGAAGAACGAGTGCATGAACAAGACAAACGGACGTAGACGAACGGTTCCTCACAATCACGACGTTATCGGAACCAACCCAAAGAAGCAACAACGGAAAGAAGCAAACAATCATGGTAAACAACCACACATGACATGGCATGATGCACAATCGAGTATGATGCATGTCCGGTTTAAAGAAGCATGGCATGGCAAAGTGCACAAACAATCCTACAAATTAAGTGGAGCTCAATATGCATCGGGATACATATTGACAAAACACCACATCAATTATTTAGTTCTCTCTCGTTTATGTACCCCAACAATATTAAATGTTATTAAACAGGGCAAGAGGGTGAAGCAAATGAAAACTACCCAACTAGTCAAGTTTAAATGAGGCCGGAAACGACGACCAACAATTCCAGAAAATCTTCATATGCATAATTTAAGGTTTGGTACTGTTCTGCCCTAAACATTATTTTAGAGTTGTTAAACATGCAAAATGAAGCCACCATGTTAAACTAGGCATTTATCTTCCCCATTTACATATAAAGTTTATTTAAATCAGAGCTACGGTTATGTAGTTATGAATTAAATCATTTTAGCATGGCATAGGAGCAAATTTAATCAAACATCATTTTAAACATTTTAAACATGGATGAAAGTGACATATTATTAAACTAGACAAAATTCTAGTCATGTTTCATATATAACTTATTTTAATCCGATGCACGGTTAATTAGATATTAAATGCATGAAGTGCAAGGGTTTTCCTGTAAAACTGCAATACCATGGAAAATAGACAAAATCACATATCTAAAAAAACTACACTGGGCCGAAACAGTGGCTAGCCCAACATGCACAGGGTAGAGGGACTGGAGGGGAATCTGCTCACTTCGGCCCAAGGCCCAGATCTGTTGAGAGGGAGGCCGGTTTGAAGGGGAGGCAGAGGTGGGCACTGGGCCAGCTGGAGCCTGGTGCGGCTGGGCTGGGCTTCGCACGCGGCTGGAGGAGAGGCAGCCCTGGCGCGTGCTAGGTCTTGGCGCTGGCAGGACGAGGCGGGCGCTCCCTGGATCGAAGCAGAGGTGCTGGGGCGTGCTCGTTCCCGAGCAGAACGAGTGGGGCGCCGGCGCGGCTTGAAGCAGGAGTTCGGAGGCGAGGAAGAGATGGAGGCGCAGGGGATGGAGGGGCGCGGAGCCAGGCACGACCACACCCTCCTCGAACAAGAACTTCTCGATGCAGGGGAAGCAGATGTCGGAGCGGCGGAGCTTGCTGCTGGTGACGCGGGATCCGGGCGAAGAGGGCCTTGGCGCGACGCGGGTGACACGGCGGCGTGAACGGGGCGACTTGGCGCTGCTGCGCTGGCGCGGCACGCGAGGCTGAGGCCACCGGAAGGAGCAGGTCAGGCGCTGCACGAAGCACCAAGGGGCGGCCATGGCGTGGAGCTCCTGGGTCCTTTTGTTCCCTGCGAGAGAGAGAGGGAGCAAGGAGATGAGAGGGAGAGAGAGAAAGGGAAGGGAAGGTAGAAGAGGCACGGGCGCAAGGTGAGGGGCTTGCCTTAGGCGGAGCTCGTCTCCCTGACCTCAGGCGAGATCGGGAAGAGGCGAGGCCTCGGGGGCACGAGGCTGTGGGTGCGGGACGCTGTGGCTTTGGTGCATCTGGATCGAGGCAAGGTACGGTGGAGGCTGGGTTGGTTGGTGGATCGGGAGGAGCTAGTTGAATCGGAAGGAGGGGATGGATTGGATCGGCTTGGTGGTTGGTTGGGCGCTGAAAACAAGAAGAGTGGCGGCGGGGATGGATTGGATGGATGGAAGGATGGGACAGGATCCCTAATTTCTAGAGTTTCATCTGTGTAAAAAAGCAAGTGGGTTAAAAAAATAGGGGCTATCCAGTCCCTTCGATCGTAATCGGACGGTCGCGAAAACTTATGTTAGGAAGCCCAATTAACAAAACGGAGACGTTTTGTAGATGTTTGGGGATGATCCGGACACAACGGTGGCAACAGTGCGGGTCGGGTCCGGGACAGCTTTTTGGACGCGCGCGCGAGGAGAGCCGCGGGCTGACGAGAGAGGTTAGGTAGGGTCTGACGGTGAGTAGTGGACTGTGCAGAAATCCCCAGGCTGAAAGAAGAGAAAAGAGAGAGGCCCGCCGACTGTTTCCGGAGACCGAAAACGTCCGACGATAGACCGGCTATATTGCCGCTATAGTTATCCGTTGGGGCGTCAAACGGACTCCGAACGCGATGAAACTTGGCAGGTGGTCTACTAATAACAAAACAACTCCGCACGCCAACTTTCATCCCATTCCGAGAACATTTTTCGGCCACTTACAAAATACTATTTCGGACATGCCGCGGGCGCGTGCAAGTGTGGTTGGGCTCAGAAAGGACAACGGAGAGAACTCGGAGAACCCAGACGAATGCAAGTTTTGAAAAAGATGATGATGCTATGCACATGATGACATGATGAAATGCAACACGCATGCGAATGACAAGGCAACAACAGCGAATAACTCGAAGACACCTGGCACTTCGGTCTCGGGGCGTTACAGTGAGCTTGTCGGCAATCCAGGACGCGGACATCAGACAAGAATTCTTTCGCATCCAGTCGGAGTTTGTGGACATCATCCATCAAGATGTCCTTCATACCTTAGGGTAGTTCTTCCTCAGATATCAACCGTCCAACGTTGAGATAGAAGGAATGCTACAAATGCAGGCTGACAACGCCCGTGATTTCATGACCATCACAGCAGACGGCAGCTTCATCCACGCTCCTGTCCATGAGTCGAGTCGAAAGTAGTGATGTGTACTTCTGAAACATTGATTGGCTCATGTTGTAATTAAACTTTAAAGAATTGTATGTCTCTTTGGTTTGGACACTCGTTCAACTTAGATGTAATCGATGCTATTTATTAGTAGGACCATGAATCATGCTATTAATGTCTTGCTTTTCTCTTCCGATCCTTTTGTTGCATACTTATATATTGCTTATGTATGTATTGTATATTGTTTGGCTTGTGCATAGAGATGCCGTCGTATGTCGTGTACAAGGGTAAGGTTCCCGGAGTCTACGACGACTGGGAGGAGTGTCGGAGACAGGTTCACCGTTTCAGCGGTAACAGTTACAAAGGGTACACCACTAGGGTGGAGGCCGAATCTAGATACGTCCGCTATCTAGCGGGAGAGGAGGGAGCATTGGAGGAACCAGATGAAGACCAGTTTGATCGCGATGATGCTCATCGTGATGACCGCAGCTCTCTTCTATGTGATGGTAGTTTAGATGATTGATATCGACTTGTAATGTGAAGACAAACTCGATACTCGCGGTCTCGAGACTTGTAATGTTTTATCTTTGTTCGGTCTTTTGAATTCGGAGACTAATATGATGAATTGTATTCGCAGACTAATCTTCTATTATATTCGATGAATCTCCTGTTGCTGTGTGCTACTGTCTATATTCTGTCAAATAATATATTTTGTAACCTGTGCAAAAATCAGAAAAGTAAAAAAAAACAAATATTCATACTAATGGCGCATCACCACAAGGTGCGCCATTAGTATGCCAAAGGATACTAATGGCGCATCAAGACAGAGTGCGCCATTAGTATGCCAAAGGATACTAATGGCGCATCTATCCGTAGTGCGCCATTAGTGTGCGAAAGCACATGGTTAAATATGGCCCCTGGGAGGCACACTAATGGCGCATGGTTTTATATACTAATGGCGCACTTCGTGGTGCGCCATTAGTATACCAGATACTAATGGCGCACTAGTGGTGCGCCATTAGTAAAAATTACTAGTGGCATGCTAGTAATGGCACACCAGTGATGCGCCATTAGTAGGCAAAACTGGTGCGCCATTAGTAGGTCTTTTCCTAGTAGTGGTCAAGTCGCCTATGTTACGAAATCTATCGATGGACCCCTTTTCTATGAGTTTATCTTTAATTTAAGCTTTGATCCTCGTCTAGTTTGTCTGTCAGGATTCATGTTGTCTCCTTTGGGCAGTGAGGTTATGGTTTCTTGTCATGATGAATTTTTTTTCATGTTATATGTTATAATTTGGTGGTTCAGATCAAAATGACGACAACTTCGCCTCCGGGGCATGTGCATGAAGACTTCTTGACAGTCATTGACGAGGTCAAGCCGGCTCCGGTAGACAAAAGAAAACTAGTACTCCACTATATAGGCAGGAGCCTCCGCGCTTGCTTGCTAGTGTTGCTCTCTTCACACTGTCTTGTCCTCTCCAGATCTAAACACGACAGCGGTGGCCACACACTCTCTCTGCTCACCGCTGCTCACAGATCCAGTCGGGTCCTCTCCACCGGGGAAGGTGAGAAGGTGCAACGTTCACGCGGTCGTCCTTGGCGGTGGCTCTTACCCACTGCCAGCGCGTCCCGATCAGCGTGCCTTTCGTTCTATCCCAAGCACCGCTAGCTAGGGAGGGCCTCCGACCCCTTCTTCCTCGCTGCCGTAGTGTGGGAAGATCTGGCCTCCCGCCGCCCACCTAGTGACATCCCGGCGACCCTCAGGTATAACTTCCTACGAAACCGGCCTTGCTCTACTTCCTGAGCTCCTGACGTCGCTGCATTTGTTTTTTTTACTATTTCTCAATCCCCCTCATATATAGGATCGATCGGCTGTTCGAAAGCCACCTAAATTTTTACTATTAAGAGGTAAAACTAGTTCATGCACTCGAATCTAGTACTAGTTGGTTCAAGCAAGAAAGAAAGGGGTGGGGGTGGGCGAAGATTTGTTACCTGAATCTAGGACTTGGTTGAAAGAGCAAATAATGGGGGCGAAAAGTAGCAGAGACTGGCTATCCAACTGGTCTCTTGGTCTAATTGGGAAATAAAGGGAAACGCAGTACAGATTCAATATAAACCCGATCTATTGGTTGAAAAAGGAAAGAAATTGGGGACTGGTGGACAAGTCAACAGAGTAAGTCCAACACTAGATTTGCTAGCCTCACACAGTATAAGGTGCCTATACCGAACAAAAATGGGACCAACCCAGATACCATGTTCTGATGTTTTTTGCCCCGAGCCACTCTTATGTAATTCCACTGGTAAAATATAGTAGTCACACTATTAAAAGTAAGGACATGTTAAACCAATATTGTTTTCAATGTAATGCCTCCAGTAATATGAATCAATGGCACTTTTTTCATGTCCTGCTAAATTTCCCATTAAGATAAGTTGCTTCTTTTCATTCAAAATGACACTCTCCTGGTCCGCCTACTCTCCCGTGCCCAAATACCAACTCTGTAGTAGCTGTTAATGTAATGTTGCTGGTAAAATGAAGCAATGGCACCATTAAAGTAATGTCGTATTTAACAGTTGTCATAGTTAATAATAATGCCCACACTAATATCTAGCAATGTTGCTGCTTTACAAATTGCTATTGTCCTTGCAGGATTTCCATTCAGATAAGGAACATGCTTATTTTCATTTGATGTGTGTTCCATCACTTGTTAGTCGCCTTCCTCTCCACCTTTTTTGTGCAAACAGAGATATACATTTCACGCTTGATCTTAGTTGAACTGCACAAATGATATCCAAATTATAGTTCAACATTCCAGGAGCTTCACAACCAACCTTGATGTTGCTCAATTTTATGGCAACTAATGAAGAAGAAGCTCTGTGGGTTTAGTTTTCTGATGGAAATGGAACTGGGGCTGGAGCCTTTTTCTTAAAAAAATGAAGAAGAATCTGCTAGCTCATGGGACATTGCTTCATTTTAGATGAACTGCACCGAAAGGTCCCATGAATTGAATCATCCATGTTGGTGACTAGTGTCATCCCTTCTATGATGGCGTTGACTACAGATATGGTTCCCATCACGAGGTATGTTCCTTTTTGGTCTGACCATTTGCCAAGGATCCTGCATGTTGACTCTACTCTTGTGCTACTGTTTTGGCACTGCCATGATAAAGCAGTAATGTTATTATTTTGCACCTTAATATAGTGGCACTATTAATTTGAGGCAATGTTTTGGCACTGCTAGTGCCACTGATTTTTTTATATATCGAAGAGGGGGTTTCCTCCAATTTCAGTAAAGAAACCCAACCATGAGAACCATTATCCGACAACATCTCAGTGTAAACGGGAAGTTATGCAACTACTACTAGAACGGACTGAGTACTAGCAGGAGACAAGTTCGCCACATAAGCTAGGCAGGTAGGGGGACGCAGCACCAGCTCGACCAAGTTTGGATTACAACCCAAATGCTACCACAGAAACATCAGGGGCGAAGATAGGGACTGAAAGAGCCAGCTTCAGCATCCTAGTCTAAGCACCCCCGGCCTCCATCCTTGCGACGCATGGTACACCTGGTTTGCCACCTGCTCGACCCTAGTACCACAGATAAAATGAAGTAATAATACAGTTAAAATAGAGAGAGTTTCCTCTCTATCATTTCATTTCCAATGTAGATAAATAAAGTGCTTCTCTTTGTTAGTATATATTTCATCAACTAGTCCCATTGTTAATGTTTAAGCATTTCTACAAACTGGGGTGCTTAATTTTAGTTGATCTGCACAAAAATAGAGATTGGAATGTCTTAAGGCCCCTCCTTGTACTACCGATGCACACTGATGTTCATCACTGACAGAAGGTGTATCGGGGAGACTTTGGTCGATTTCTAGTATGAGGCGTACCGTATGAGGCGTCGCAGGCCCATCTCGCCCTCGTAGCATGGCATACTATGATACTATCTCAATATTTTCTTCTCTTTCTTAGTGTATGTTTTAGCAACTACTACCACTATAATGTAATCACACTTTTTCATATTATGTGCAAATAGGGTTATTCAGTTGCATTTTGGTGGAACTGCACAAATGTATGGATGGAACCGACATATATGCAGAGTGCGAGGTGTGCCAACACTAGTAGAAAACAGGGCTTTGGTCCAGGCCGGGTCAGCCATTAGTCCCGGTTCAGACTAGAACCGGGACCAATGTGGGCATTGGTCCCGGTTCGTGAGCCCAGGGGGGCGGCTGGGCCACGTGGGCCATTGTGTAACGCCCTCGATGCGGCTATATCTCCCACGTGTCGAAGCACGACTTAGAGGCATAACCACATTGAAAGCAATGTCGCAAGTGAGGTAATGTTCACATAACCCATGTAATACATAATGGAAAGAGATACATAGTTGGCTTACAATCTCCACTTCACACAATTACATGAATAAAGCATTACATCAACCAAATACACTTATGGTCCGACTACGGAACCAAAATAAAAGAAGAACCCCAAAAGCGACAAAGGTCCTCGATCGACCCCAACTGGGCTCCCTTACTGATCAACTAGAACGAAACAAAGTAAAGGACAAGATCTTCATCGAGCTCCTCCTGAGCTTGGTAGCGTCATCTGCACGGACTCATCGGCAATGCAAGCTGGTTTTGGAAGTATCTGTGAGCCACAGGGACTCAGCAATCTCGCACCCTCGCGATCAAGACTATTTAAGCTTATGGGTAAGGTAGAAGGTAAGAGGTGGAGCTGCAGCAAGCGACTAGCATATATGGTGGCTAACATACGCAAATGAGAGTGAGAAGAGAAGGCAAAGCATGGTCGATAAAAGTATGATCAAGAAGTGATCCTGGACTACCTACGTCAAACATAACTCCAACAACCGTGTTCACTTCCCGGACTCCGCCGGAAAGAAACCATCATGGTTACACACGCGGTTGATTCATTTTAATTAAGGTCGACTTCAGGTTTTCTACAACCGGACATTAACAAATTCCCATCTGCCCATAACCGCGGGCACGACTTTCGAAAGTTCAAATCCCTGCAGGGGTGTCCCAACTTAGCCCATCACAAGCCCTCACGGTCAACGAAGGAATACACCTCCACCCGAGACATTCCGATCAGACTCGGTCTCCCGGTACAACAAGACATTTCGACATGGTAAAACTAAACCAGCAACACCGCCCGAATGTGCCGACAAATCTCGATAGGAGCTGCACATATCTCTTTCTCAGGGCACACTCAGATGAGCACTTCGCACAACTAAAACCAAACCTCGAGTTTCCCCGAGGGGGCGCTACACAGGACTCTAGTTC
>NC_041382.1:548662446-548672816 GCF_002162155.2 Triticum dicoccoides
GCAAAAACCCAAGGGAAGGTGGTAGGTTGTTAGTGCAAATGGTAAAACCAATGTTGGGCATTGCTGGAAGAGCTTTACTTCAGGCGAACTGTCAAGGGGTTCCCATTATAGCCCAACCGTGTGAGGAACGCAAAATCCGGGAATATAACACCGATATGACGGAAACTAGGGCGGCAAGAGTGGAACAAAACACCAGGCATAAGGCCGAGCCTTCCACCCTTTACCAAGTATATAGATGCATTAATTAAATAAGATATATTGTGATATCCCAACAAGTAAACAATGTTCCAACAAGGAACGATCTCCATGTTCCAACAAGGAACAAACTTCAATCTTCACCTACAACTATCAATGCTATAAGAGGGGCTGAGCAAAGCGGTAACATAGCCAATCAACGGTTTGCTAGGACATGGTGGGTTAGAGGTTTAACATGGCAATTTGGGAGGCTGACAAGAAAATGGTAGGCATCGTAGCATTGGCATAGCAAAAGAGCGAGCAACTAAGCAAAGCAAAGATAGAAGTGATTTCGAGGGTATGGTCATCTTGCCTGAAATCCCGCAAGGAAGAAGAACGAGTCCATGAAGAAGACAAACGGACATAGTCGAACGGTTCCTCACAAACGCGACGTTATCGGAACCAACCCGAAGAAGCAACACCGGAAAGAAGCAAACAATCATGGTAAACAACCACCACATAATCATGGCATGATGCACAATCAAGTATGATGCATGTCCGGTTTAAAGAGGCATGGCATGGCAAAGTGCACAAACAATCCTACAAATTAAGTGGAGCTCATTATGCAACTTCATTGCATATTGACGAAACACCACATTTGGTTATTTAGTTCAATCTCGTTTATGTACCCAACAATATTAAATGTTAATTAACATGGCAAGTGGTGAAGCAAATGAAAAACTACCTATCTAGGCAAATTTAAATGAGGCCGAAACAACAAACAACAATTCCGGAAACTCCTCATATGCATATATTAGGTTTGGTACTGTTCTGCCCTAAACATAATTTTAGAGTTGTTAAGCATGCAAAATGAATCCACCATGTTAAACTAGGCAAAATTCTACCCCAATTACATATAAAGTTTGTTAAAATCCGAGTTACGATTATTTAGTTATGAATTAAACCATTTTAACATGGCATAGGGGCAAATATATGCAAACAACATTTTAAACATTTCAAACATAGATGATAGTTGGTACTTATTAATCTACACAAAATTCTGAGCAAGTTTCATATATAATTCATTTTAATCCGATGCACGGTTAGTGAGTTATTAAATGCATATAGTCTAGGGGGTTTTCTGCAAAACTGGGTTCTCTGGAATAAAAGATAAATTCGCAGACAGGAAAAAAACATGCAATGGGCTGGATCTGGGATGAACTGGGCTGCACAGGAGCATGCGCAAGAGAGAAATATCTCGTCCAGGGCGATGGATAGCATGAGAGCGCTCACTCTGGGCCTCACGGGCCTGCTGAAGACGGGCAGGGGGTTCAGGGCCTGTTGGGACGGATCGGGCCAGACCGGTTCGAGTGAGCCAGCAGGACCGAGCAGTTTCAGCTGGTTCGACCCTTCGACAGTGTACAGGGCAGAGGAGGCTTGGTCAACGAAGGATAACTGCAGCTCCCGCTCGCTGCAGCCAAGATGCAGTGCGGCGAGGGACTTGGCGCGGAGGCGACCACCGGCGACAAGTGGGTGGCGGGGACGGCGGGATCCGGCGGCTCAAGGGAGCTCCGAGGCGGGGAAGAACTGGCCGTGGCCGCCCGGCGGTAGGCGCGGGCGCCCGAGGAGGCGAGCGGCCGACGGCGGCCGGACCTGGAGTCGAGGCGGCGGCATGGTCTTGGCGGCTCAGTTGACGGACTTGTCGCGACTCCGGCGAAGGACGAAGCGGGGAGGCCGTGGATGGCGTGGATCCGACCGTGGGGATGGCGCGAAGATGACACGCGGCGGCAGGTGAGGCAGTGGCTAAGGATCTGGAGCTCACCGCCGGGCGCGAACTCGGCCATGGAGGTTGCGGCTGTGTGGGTCGCCGGGCAGAGGACGACAGAGCACAGCGAGGAGGCCGGGCACAAGTTGGATGGTTGCGGGGGAGGTCCTGGACGCCGAAACTCGTGGCGATGGAGCAGTTCTTGGTGGTGGCTTGAGCATCAGGAGGGCATGGTCATGGAGCTTCTGCTCCGGCGAAGATCCGACGGGGCTGCTATTCCACAAGAGCAAGAGAGGTCAGGGAGGGAGAGATAGAAAGGTGGTGAAGCAAGGAGGCAGCAGCCGGCCGGTGGGGCTCACCTGTTCTGCTCGTGGACGAGCTCTTGCTCGAGCCTGAGCACGAGGCTGCGGGCTAGAGGTTGCTCGGGGTGAGGAGTCACTGGATCGGATGGATGGATGGCTGCGGTGATTGGGTGGATCTGAAAACGATGAAGGACGGTGGTCGGCTGCGATGGAGTGTATCGGGAGGGATCTCGAGGGGAAAGAGGGGTGGTTGACTGGCAACGGCGGCGATTGGACAGGGGAGGGTCCCTACAAAATAGGGTTTGGTCTAGAAATGCACCGATTATATATAGTACGTGGGTTAAGGTAGAGCATTTGGTCCCTCCGATCACAATCGGACGGTCGGGAAAAATAGGCTAGGGAGCCCAAATAAGAAAACGGTGACGTTTTGTAGACGTTTGGGGATGATCCGGATCCAACATTGACGACTGCCCAGGTCGGGTCCGAGACAATTTTCGGACATGCGCAAGGAGGGGCTATGGGCTGACGAGAGAGGTAAGGTTGGGTCTGGCAGATTGTGAAGAGCGGGTTGGTCTGAGAGAAGAGGGGAGAGATGCAGCCCGGCACGGTTTCCGGAGACCGAAAACGTCCGACGTTAGACCGGCTATATTGCCGCTATAGTTATCCGTTGGGGCATCAAACGAACTCCGAATGCGACGAAAATTGACAGGCGGCCTACCTACAACATAAAAACACCGCATGCCAACTTTCAACCCATTCCGAGAACATTTTCCTGCCACTTATAAAATAATATTTCGGACATGCCGCGGGCGCGTGCAAGTGTGATTGGGCTCAGAACGGACAACGGAAGGAACGAGGAGACCGGGACGGATGCAAGTTTTGAAAAACATGATGATGCAATGCACATGATGACATGGCAAGATGCAACACACAAACAAAGACAAGGCAACAACAGCGAATAACTGGAAGACACCTGGCACATCGGTCTCGGGGCGTTACACATTGGTCCCGGTTCGTCTGGACCTTTTGGTCCCGGTTGGTGGGACGAACCGGGACCAATGGGCCTCGCTCCTGGCCCACCACCATTGGTCCCGGTTAGTGGCTTGAACCGGGACCAAAGGCTCCCCTTTAGTCCCGGTTCATGCCACCAACCGGGACCAATGAGGTGCCTATATATACCCCCTCGCGCAAGAGCAGAGCACAGTGCTCTGTTTTTTCTGGCCGAGGGGGAGAGGGCTTTGTGGTGCTCTAGCTCACCTCCTATGCACATGAGGTGTTCGATGGAATGCCCGAGCCACACTACTTAAGCTTTCTCCTCTCGAAGCTCGACCTCCAAGCTCCATTTTCCTCGGGATTTGTCTAGATTTAGCGGTCCGTCACGTCCCGTCCCCGTCTTCACCGCCGTCGATCACCCGCGCCGATCTCATCACCGACACCACCGTGGTGAGCCTCTTGTTCTTATCTTCTTTCTGAAAGGAAAAATATTCTTACTTGTATGTTTAGATAGATAATTGTATCATTTTCTTACATTTATTATTGCATCTTATATAGTGCAATGGTTTTGGTATCCGCCCCCGTCGGCCCTCGTCCTGTCTATGATTCGGATGTGGTATGTATATTATCTTTATAACTATTGGTTCATTTATTGTTTATGAAAATTATGCCAACCAACGTGACATAGATTTTATTTATCTAGGATGTATGTGAATCGTAAATGCCAACCGACCCTATTGTCGAGAGGTTAAATTTAGTTGAAGAAGAAAACAATTTGTTGAAGGAAAAAATAAAAAAAAATTGAGGAGCGGAAGATGATATTGGAGTTGCATGTTGCGGATGTCGTCGATGATCACAAGATCAAGATGGATGCAATGCGCTTGAAGATTAGAAAGATTAGAAAGATTAGAAAATATGCCATTCATACCGAGGCTTGGTATCATTATGCCGTTGGATCAATTGTTACCTTGGTTGCGATTATGATCGCATTTGTTTTCGCATTGAAATGTTTTACATAGTTTCAATGTATGGTTTAATTAATTAGATGAGAACTATGTATGCACTTTGGTTTTAATGTGATGATGAACTTCTATTAATTTGGACACTTAATTATATATAATGCACGCAGATGAACCGGCAATGGATGTACGGTGATAGACACAGTCGCGAGTACATTAAGGGCGTGCATGAGTTTCTCAATGCGGCTGAGGCAAACAAGCAGAATGGTTTTATGTGTTGTCCATACACTGAATGTGGGAATACGAGGTCTTACTCTAACCAGAAAATCCTTCACTCCCACCTGCTTTACAAGGGTTTCATGCCACACTATAATGTTTGGACGAGGCATGGAGAAATGGGGGTTATGATGGAAGACGGCGAAGAAGAAGAGTACGATGACAACTATGTGCCCCCTGAATACGGTGATGCTACAACGGGGGGAGCTGGTGAAGATCAAGAGGAACCAAACGATGTGCCCAATGATGCTGCCACGGGTGAAGCTGCTGAAGATCAAGAGGAACCAGACGATGTGCCTGATGATGATGATCTCCGCCGGGTCATTGTCGATGCAAGGACGCAATGCATTAGTCAAAAGGAGAAGCTGAAGTTTGATCACATGTTAGAGGATCACAAAAAAGGGTTATACCCCAATTGTGAAGATGGCAACACAAAGCTCGGTACCATACTGGAATTGCTGCAGTGGAAGGCAGAGAATGCTGTGGCTGACAAAGGATTTGAGAAGCTACTGAAAATATTGAAGAAGAAGCTTCCAAAGGATAACGAATTGCCCGACAGTACATACGCAGCAAAGAAGGTCGTATGCCCTCTAGGATTGGAGGTGGAGAAGATACATGCATGCCCTAATGACTGCATCCTCTACCGCGGTGCATACAAGGATCTGAACGCATGCCCGGTATGCGGTGCATTGCGGTATAAGATCAGACGAGATGACCTTGGTGATGTTGACGGCGAGCCCCCCAGGAAGAGGGTTCCTGCGAAGGTGATGTGGTATGCTCCTATAATACCATGGTTGAAACGTCTATTCAAAAACGAAGAGCATGCCAAGTTGATGTGATGGCACAGTGAGAACCGAAAAAAGATGGGAAGTTGAGAGCACCCGCTGACGGGTCGCAGTGGAGAAAAATCGAGAGAAATTACTGGGATGAGTTAGCAAAGGACCCAAGGAATGTATGGTTTGCTTTAAGAGCGGATGGCATTAATCCTTTCGGGGAGCAGAGCAGCAATCACAGCACCTGGCCCGTGACTCTATGTATGTATAACCTTCCTCCTTGGATGTGCATGAAGCGGAAGTTCATTATGATGCCAGTTCTCATCCAAGGCCCTAAGCAACCAGGCAACGACATTGATGTGTACCTAAGGCCATTAGTTGAAGAACTTTTACAGCTTTGGAATGGAAAACGGTGTACGTACGTGGGATGAGCACAGACAGGAGGAATTTAACCTTAAGGCGTTGCTGTTCGTGACCATCAACGATTGGCCCGCTCTTAGTAACCTTTCAGGACAGACAAACAAGGGATACCACGCATGCACACACTGTTTAGATGACACTGAAAGTATATACTTGGACAAATGCAGGAAGAATGTGTACCTGGGCCATCATCGATTTCTTCCGACCAACCATCAATGTCGAAAGAAAGGCAAGCATTTCAAAGACGAGGCAGATCACCGGAAGAAGCTCGCCATGCGCACCGGTGATCACATGCTTGCTATGGTCAATGATTTACACTACGTAATCTTTGGAAAGGGTCCCGGTGGACTAGCTGTTCCGAATGACGCTAAGGGACACGCACCCATGTGGAAGAAGAAATCTATATTTTGGGACCTACCCTACTGGAAAGACCTAGAGGTCCGCTCCTCAATCGACATGATGCACGTGACGAAGAACCTTTGCGTGAACCTGCTAGGCTTCTTGGGTGTGTATGGGAAGACAAAAGATACACCTGAGGCACGGGAGGACCTGCAACGTTTGCACGAAAAAGACGGCATGCCTCTGAAGCAGTATAAAGGTCCTGCTAGCTACGCTCTTACGAAAGAAGAGAAAGAAATCTTCTTTGAATGCCTGCTCAGTATGAAGGTCACGACTGGCTTCTTGTCGAATATAAAGGGAATAATAAATATGCCAGAGAAAAAGTTTCAGAACCTTAAGTCTCATGACAGCCACGTGATTATGACGCAACTGCTTCCGGTTGCATTGAGGGCGCTTCTACCGGAAAACGTCCGATTAGCCATTGTGAAGCTATGTGCATTCCTTAATGCAATCTCTCAGAAGGTGATCGATCCAGAAATCGTACCAAGGCTAAGGAGTGATGTGGCGCAATGTCTTGTCAGTTTCAAGCTGGTGTTCCCACCATCCTTCTTCAATATCATGACGCACGTCCTAGTTCATCTAGTCGACAAGATTGTCATCCTGGGGCCCGTATTTCTACACAATATGTTCCCATTTGATCAAGTTTTTTGCTCTGAAGAGGATGGAAGAACTATTCAGGAGGTGGAAGAAAGAGCTGAATAAGTTTGTTGAAAATAATGAGACACCAGAATTCAAGGGCAGATATGAGAAGATCAGAGATCACTGGCCCGCATTTGTGGCCCACAAGACATCGGAAAGAGTAAGAAGATGTCGACGACAAACAAGCAAAATGATGCGAAGAAGAAGCTTCACCATCGCACGGGGTCAGGTGGCTACCTCGTAGCCCGGCCTAAGTGGTCCAAGACTGAGAATGATCTGGTTCATAAAGGGATCAAACCAGAGACAATTAACTGGCCAGACCGTTGCCGGACTTGGTTCTTCGGGGCTGGCGGAACCTTGGACCCTGTAACAGGGAAGTGCATTTGGACGAACGATCAAATGGACATACCAGTTAGTAAGCTTAAGCAGTATATCGAAGCAGCGCAGGAAGGGACGTTCTTTCCAGACAGAGAGAACGATGAGCTCACAATGGCCCTCGGGAATCCTGAGCACCCTGGACGGACACGAGGCATGCCAGGCTCCATTCCGTGGAAGGTTGGGTTTCCGGACGCAGGCGGTTACAAATCCCATGAGAGGAGAAAAAAAGTGCAGCAGACCCAAATGCAGGCGCTGCAAGCAAGGGTAGACGCGATAGAGGAACGAGAAGCAAATCGCAGCAAACGTACTGCCGAAGCCGCCCCCGAAGCTACCCCGCCATCTCAGCGCAGAAGCAGCGTGGCTTCCACCGAGCTGCTTCAGCCGGAGCATGACTTGACGGCTCCTGCCAGCTATCCCGTGGATGCTATCATGGAGTCTCAAAATTGCCACCTTATGATGCAATGGATGAATTTGAAGGTCAAGGTGGCTGTTGGCTCTGTTTATCCTACTGAACCTGGCGCAACTTTTCACTGCCGGCCGATTCCAGAAGGATATGCTAGGGTGATGGTGGATGAAATAACGGAGGGATTTGAGGACCTCCAGCTTGACCACCCTACCGGTGAAGGGGAGACTCGGCTGGGGTCTGCTCTGAAGACTCCATGCCTATGGCGGAAGGAGCTCATCAACCTTCCGAACTGGACGCCTCCGCCTCCTCCTCCGCCGCCGCCGAGTCAGGGCACTCCGCCTCCTCCACCGCCTCCTCCTTCGGTGTGTGACAATCAGGGCCCTCGGCCGGCTCCTTCTTCGGCGCGTGGCGGCACTCCGCCTCCTTCTCCGCCTGCACCGACGCGCCCGAGCAGCTAGCCTCCTCCTTCTCCGCCTCGTCAGTAAGGGCGGAAGAGACCTGCCGCTGCTCCAGCTGCTCCAGCACATCGTAGTCCTTCTCCTCCGCCTCGTAAGCAAGTAAAGAAGACAACCGCTCCGTCTGCTCGGTCGGCGTCTAGCAGTACAACCAGAGGCGGGAGGACATACAGATTCGGTGCTTCTCTGAAGACTCGAGAGAAGTTACCATATGAGAGGACCCCGGAGGAGAACGCTGAGATCGCGCGAACCGAAGTGGATGACTGGTTTCAAGGGTTGAGAGCAAAGATACAACCACCTCCGGAGGAGAAGGTAGATCCAGTGAAAGTGAAGCGCACTCTGGCTGCCCTGACAAAACCACTGAAGTCTCCGCCGAAAGGAAACTATGAGCGCATTATTGGAAAGGAATTTGCTGAAGTGGAGCGGTCGGGAAGTACTGTTAGTGATCAAAGGCTGAAAGAACGACGAGCTGGGAAACAAATTGCCCAACTCGGCGAACAAGCGAAGCAATCGTGCCCCCCTCTCAAGGTGCCTAGCCACAACGTCGCTAATGATCCGAGGATGGTGCCCGGTTATAGCAATCTTGCAGATTACCTGCCCGACGAAGTACATTATGAACCCATGGACATGCAGATACAAAGATACGAGTATGGGAAGCCTCTCGTCAAAGATGAAAGATCTCTATCAACGATGATGCGAAGATTGCATGATTGGTACTTGAAAATCTGTAGAGACTCTGGGGGGAGGAGTACTTTGTATGTGAAAGTTAAAAAGGAGCATGACCTCGTTGGAATTGATCTGTTGCCTGTTCCATTTGAGGAGTTCTATCAGTTTTTCAATCAATTGGCCCTCGATAAAACAACGGTCGCCTGCTACTGTCTGTAAGTAGTACTACTTCTGTCATTAAGTTTCTCTATATAGCTTAGCTCTTTCATTGCATGTATTTATAATCATCCTCACCATATTATGCAGATTGAAGATCGCCGAATTGAAGAAAAGACAAGTCAGTGATATTGGGTTCATTAACACATATCTCATAGATGCAACTCAGGTTAAATTTCATGCCGCAGCTACCGAGGCCAACTTGCTACGATCGTTCATAATAAATGAAAACAAAGATATAATACTCTTTCCTTACAACTTCAAGTGAGTGTTACTGTCTAGTGTGTATTCGGTTTCCCTTATATATTGGTCAAGGTTATAGTAATGTAATTGATGAGTTATGCATGCGTGTGCAGTTTCCACTATATTCTTCTAGAGATTAAGCTTGAGCAGGGACTAGTAACCGTCTTAGACTCAAGACGAAAAGATCCCCAGGACTATGCAGACATGACTCAAATACTCGAGAAGTAAGTTAAATCGATCATTATCCACCATATCAGCAACTTTGTTCATTTCCTGATATATCAAGTAATTGTTTTCTTTGTCTGGCAGGGTTTGGAGAAAATTCACCAGAAAAGCTCCGGGACTGCCGAAAGAGCTGCAATTTAGACACCCGAAAGTAAGTACTATAGTAGCATTTTAAGCGCATCTACTAGTCATTCAAGCGCTAGTTTCATCAATACCATTTGGCATTCTTGCTTATCAGTTTGATTAACCTCTATTTCTTGTAAAGTGGTTGTGGCAGGAACAAGGGAATGATTTCTGTGGATACTATGTTTGCGAGTCCATCCGCCACACGACCTGTGAGCGGGGCTACACTCACGAACAATATGAAGTACGTAAATAACAACATTCACAATTTTATTTTATTACCATCATTTGTGTTGAGTTTCATTCATTCATATATATATGTATTGACCCCCTTCTTTAAATTAGATGTTTCAGAAGCGGGATGAACTCCTAGCACCAGCTCGCATGCGAGCAATTCAAGAGGAATTGGCGGCATTCTTTCTTGACCACGTGATCCCTGAAGACGGTGAATTCTATGTGGACCCTGAGTCCGTATGATTATATTTGTAAGAGATAATTATTGTATATATGTAGCCGGTAGGGTCAGATAGATATACGAGAACTTGTTGTTCGACCAATCTCTCGGAGAAGGAGAGGTGGTCGATATCACTTCTCTTTGTATGCATATATGTTCATGACGATCTTCTGTTTCCTTCGTTTGCTTACTAGCTAGCCAGCGTGTCTAGTCCTCTCTATACGTATGTATAGTACATAGCGTCGACCAAGCACGGACATAAGAGAGGACACTTCTCTCTATTAATTATAGCTAGCTAACACAATATATGAAACACCTAAATTAACCCCCCAAAACCCCCAACCCCCCCCCCTTCAAAAAAAACAAAAACCCCAGCCACAGAAATGCTGACGCGTGGATGCCTATTGGTCCCGGTTGGTGCCACCAACCGGGACCAAAGGGTCTCCTGCCTGGGCTCTGCGCACTGCCCACGTGGAGGCCCATCGGTCCCGGTTCTGGATTGAA